>NC_059214.1:43513466-43543466 GCF_020615455.1 Coregonus clupeaformis | reverse complement strand
TAAGACTGTAGATTGAATGTGAATTTCCATGTTCTTACCACAGACACAGAGATCCTGTTCACAGATCTAACTTAATCAACTGTATCAACAGTGTATTCATCGTCATGGCATCCATCTTAGTCATCCAGGCAACTCTTAACGTATTGTCCCCTCTGCTGTCTCCACTCCACCATGAACACTCTATAGTTCTAAAAGGGAATGTCAGCAGAGATAAATGAACGAGGGATCTGATCAGACAGAGGTGGATAAATAAAAGAACAAGGCGTCATCCCCCTCTAGCTGCGAGCCACTCTGCGGTCCTGTTTAGGGGGAAATGGTTTTCTGTGTTCATCTTGCGTTCCCAACCGGACCGGTACTTCCCTGAGCTTTTCCTCTAGGACCTACTGGTTATTCCCATAATGGTGGTGTTCTGGAATCAACACAGAGCCTCCTCTACGACCTACTGGGTAATCCCATAATGGTGGTGTTCTGGAGTCAACAGAGATGTGCACTGCTGACAAAGTAACTCTCTTACCAGATAACGAGGTGTGCTCTAGGGTTTGGCATCTCAGTATACGAGACACAGACCGGCACAGGAAGGGAGGGGACAGAGGAACATGTTGTGAGTCAGTCTTGTTATTGAGCTACCTCGTTATTTTAGATGTGATGTTTTGTCATTGGCAGGCACGGCTTTTGGCTCTCCGTAGCCTCCTCCATCCCTGGAGACGTCTCTGTTTTCACCCAGAGAGACCCATAACCAGCTCGCAGACAAAACCACACCACAGGATCCAAACCACAGCTGGTACACACACACACACACACACACACACAGTATGCTCGTTGAGCTGTGGCTTGACCACAGAGGAACCATACCAGGGCCTCCAAACCACACCTGGAACAAAGAGAGTGCGGTTCCACATGGTGTTGGTTTGACCGTGTTCCCCAGACCAGCTCTGTGGTTTTGGCTCGGTCAGGGTTCAGGCTTCTCCAAGAGGTTTGGGTTGAGTTTAACAGAGCCAAGACACCCCTAAGAGTCTAACGTTACACAGGCATTCTTCCTTACGTCTTACTTATTCAACTCAGTGGTACCCTTTATATTCCAGACCCTTGCACTTTGTGCTGGTTAATCGTTTTAGTTTGTCCATAAATGACTGTGTGGTTAAATAACGGTCACTGGCTGTTACTAGGTTCAGTGTGACATCGCTGACCGTGCGGTTGGCTGGTCGTCTTCTGGACGTCCTCATGAGTTCATCATCCTCTCGTCTTTTCCTCCCTCTGCTCATCCCTCCATCCGTTCCGCTCTATCTCCCAGACTTCCAGGGAAGAGAGAGGCTCTGGGCTGCAGCTGGTGACCAGACGGCCACTGCAGGGAGACGTTTTCTCCTATCACAACGCTCTGAGAGAGAGAGAGACTGTCTCAGTTGAAGACTGATTATCGTTGACCAGGAACAGTGCACTCCTGCCAACATGTTGGGAATGAACACGTTCATTAAGGTGTAGTGCCTTCACAATATGCACAGAGAGGACTTCTTCAGAAACAACTCAATATTAGGAAGGTGTTCTTAATGTTTTGTACACTCAGTGTATATCAGACGATGATCAATCTTAGAGGTAGGAGTGTTCTGTGTGTGAGAGAGAAACAGAGTTCTAGCACCACTGCACAGACGGTATCTTTTGATGCTTTATCAGATGGAATTCCTCTCCAGCTAGATAGTTGCCTGTCAGATGTATTACAATGTAAACGTACTTTTAATCCGTCTGTCTGCGTATTTCAAGACATGGCATATGGGGGTGTAGCGAGATACCCAATGGGCTGGACGATTCTCTTCTCATCACTCATCTTGGGGGAAAAAAGAGGAAATCAGTCAATCCGCCATCATTAACACAATGGAAAAAAATCTAATGATTTATTATTGAAATAGCATGGGCGACCAAGAAAAACAAATCTATGCAATTTAAGGCCAAGTGGCAAACAATAATGCAGGCACTAGGGATGGGGGTGTGAGCATGCTGGTCTGGCAGAGATGTAGTCATTGTTTGTGTGCATCTGTAAGTTGTTGTTCGTATGTATAAGTTTGTATATAGAGTAAGAATTAAATAAAAAATAGGAATACCTCTCCATCACGGTTGACAACTCCACAGTGTCCCCCTTCCAGAGTGCAAAGAACCTTGCCGTGACCCTGGACAACACCCTGTCGTTCTCTGCAAACATCAAAGCAGTCACTCGCTCCTGCAGGTTCATGCTCTACAACATCCGTAGAGTACGACCCTACCTCACACAGGAAGTGGTGCAGGTCCTAATCCAGGCGCTTGTCATCTCCCATCTGGACTACTACAACTCGCTGTTGGCTGGGCTCCCCGCTTGTGCCATCAAACCCCTGCAACTTATCCAGAACGGTGCAACCCGCCTGGTGTTCAACCTTCCCAAGTTCTCCCATGTCACCCCGCTCCTCCGCACACTCCACTGGCTTCCAGTTAAAGCTTTCATCCACACAAGACCATGGTACATGCCTACGGAGCAGCGAGAGGAACTGCCTACCTACAGGCTCTGCTAAAACCCTACACCCCAACCTGAGCACTCTGTTCTGCCACCTCTTGGCCCTCCCACCCCTATGGGAGGGCAGCTCCTGCTCAGCCCAGTCCAAGCTCTTCTCTGTCCTGGCACCCCAATGGTGGAACAAGCTTCCCCCTGAAGCTAGGACAGCAGAGTTCCTGCCCATCTTCCAAACCATTTGAAACTCCTAAGTTCTCCCATGGGCTGAGCAGGAGCTGCCCCGTTTTATGGACTCTTAACCAACCGTGCTATTTTGTGTTTTTTTTTCACATTGTTTGTAACTTATTTTGTTGCTGCTACCGTCTCTTATGACCGAAAAGAGCTTCTGGACATCAGAACAGCGATTACACACCTTGAACTGGACTAATAATTTTTCTTTAATGAGTCGGACGAGAGGGATTTGCTCCAGACACCCGACAGGGCCCTCATCCCCGTCATTCGCAGTAGAAAGAAAAGGAGATATCGGGGTGCTTGGTAAGGAGCCGGCGACGAGTGGCTAATCTGCCTTTGCCATCGATACTATTGGCCAATTTACAATCGCTTGATAATAAAGTGGACGAACTACAAGCACGTATATCCTACCAACGGGACATTGAAAACGGTAATATCTTGTGCTTCACCGAGTCGTGGCTGAACGAAGACATGAATGGTATGAATACAGCTGGCGGGTTATACACTGTATCGGCAGGATAGAACAGCAGCCTCTGGTAAGACAAGGGGTTGCGGTCTATGTATATTTGTAAACAACAGCTGGTGCACGATATCTAAGGAAGTCTCAAGGTTTTGCTCGCCTGAGTTAGTGTGGTCTACAGCGTATCATGAGATACCCTATCTACCAAGAGAGTTTTCATGTATATTCTTCGTAACTGTCTATTTACCACCACAAACCGATGCTGGCACTAAGACCGCACTCAATGAACTGTATACGGCCATAAGCAAACAGGAAAACGCTCATCAAGAAGCGGCGCTCCTAGTGGCCGGGGACTTTAATGCAGGGAAACTTAAATATGTTTTACCTCATTTATACCAGCATGTTAATTGTGCAACCAGAGGGGAAAAAAAACTCTAGACCACCTTTACTCCACACACAGAGATGCGTACAAAGCTCTCCCTTGTCCTCCATTTGGCAAATCTGACCATAATTCTATCCTCCTGATTCCTGCTTACAAGCAAAAACTAAAGCAGGAAGCACCAGTGACTCAGTCAATAAAAAAGTGGTCAGATGAAGCAGATGCTAAGCTACAGGACTGTTTTGCTAGCACAGACTGGAATATGTTCTGGAATTCATGAGTGCATCAGCTGACACAACAATGTTAGGCCTGATCACCGACAACGACGAGACAGCCTATAGGTAAGAGGTCAGAGACCTGGCCGTGTGGTGCCAGGACAACAACCTCTCCCTCAACGTGATCAAGACAAAGGAGATGATTGTGGACAACAGGAAAAAAAAGAGGACCGAGCACGCCCCCATTCTCATCGACGGAGCAGTAGTGGAGCAGGTTGTGAGCTTCAAGTTCCTTGGTGTCCACATCACTAACAAACTAACATGGTCCAAGCAACTACATATTCGTCGCCAAACCCACTGGCTCCAGGTCATCTATAAATCACTGCTAGGCAAATCCCTGCCTTATCTTAGCTCACTGGTCACCATAGCAACACCCACCCGTAGTCTGCGCTCCAGCAGGTATATCTCACTGGTCATCCCCAAAGCCAACACCTCCTTTGGCTGCCATTCCTTCCAGTTCTCTGCTGCCAATGACTGGAACGAACTGCAAAAATCTCTGAAGCTGGAGACTTATCTCCCTCACTAACTTTAAGCGTCAGTTGTCAGAGCAGCTTACCGATCACTGCACATGTACACAGCCATTCTGAAATTAGCCCACCCAACTACCTCATCCCCATATTGTTATTTATTTTGCTAATTTGCACCCTAGTATCTCTATTTGCACATCATCTTTTACACATCTATCATTCCAGTGTTAATACGAAATTGTAACTATTTTGCACTATGGCCTATTTATTGCCTTACCTCCATAATTTACTACATTCGTACACACTGTATATATATTTTCTGTTGTATTTTTGACTTTATGTTTTGTTTACCCCATATGTAACTCTGTGTTGTTGTTTTTATCGCACTGCTTTGCTTTATCTTGGCCAGGTCGCAGTTGTAAATGAGAACTTGTTCTCAACTGGCTTACCTGGTTAAATAAAGGTGAAATAAAAAAATAAAAAAGCACACCAAGACAGTCGTGAAGAGGGCACGACAAAACCTATTCCCCCCTCAGGAGACTGAAAAGATTTGGCATGGGTCCTCAGATCCTCAAAAGGTTCTACAGCTGCACCATCGAGAGCATCCTGACTGGTTGCATCACCGCCTGGTATGGCAACTGCTCAGCCTCCGACCGCAAGGCACGTCAGATGGTAGTGCGTATGGCCCAGTACATCACTGTGGCCAAGCTTCCTGCCATTTAGGACCTCTATACCAGGCGGTGTCAGAGGAAGGCCCTAAAAATTGTCAAAGAATCCAGCCACCCTAGTCATAGACTGTTCTCTCTACTACCGCAAGGCAAGCGGTACCGGAGTGCCAAGTCTAGGTCCAAGAGGCTTCTAAACAGCTTTTAATAATAATAATAATAATAATAATAATATGCCATTTAGCAGACGCTTTTATCCAAAGCGACTTACAGTCATGCATGCATACATTTTTTTTGTGTATGGGTGGTCCCGGGGATCGAACCCACTACCTTGGCGTTACAAGCACCGTGCTCTACCAGCTGAGCTACAGAGGACCACAAGCCATAAGACTCCTGAACATCTAATCAAATGGCTACCCAGACAATTTGCATTGCCCCCCCCCCCCTTTTTACGCTGCTGCTACTCTCTTATTATTATCTATGCATAGTCACTTTAATAACTCTACCTACATTACCTGGACTAACCGGTGCCCTGCACATTGACTCGGTACCGGTACCCCCTGTATATAGCCTCGCTACTGTTTTTTACTGCTGCTCTTTAATTATTTGTTACTCCTATTTAGATTATTTTTTGGGGGGTATTCTTTCTTAAAACTGCATTGTTGGTTAAGGGCTTGTAAGTAAGCATTTCACTGTAAGGTCTAGCTGTTGTATTCGCTGCATGTGACAAATACAATTTGATTTGATTTGAAACTCTACCTCTTCAAAGAGTATCTTAAACACTCCCACAGCACCCCTCTCCCCAACCTCACCCCTCTCCCCAACCTCCTCGCACTTCACTTTTTCCCCCCTAACTAGCTCTGACTTTGCTGATAGCTACTTTGAGGTGAATGTACTCACTATGACTGTGATATGTGGTTGTCCCATCTAGCTATTGTAAGGTGAATGCACTAACTGATAAGAGCATCTGCTAAATGACTAACGTAAATGTAATACTACCCATATTATCTTCTTTCCTTTCTGAAAACATCCCTAAAAGTATAGAGAAATACAGTGAAGCAATAGCATTCCAGAGAATACTTTTTCCAGCTCTGTTTTGTGTTCAGCTGAAGGTATGTGCAGGCATCCGGTCTCTTTCCATAGAGCCACAGTGATTTCTCTGTCCTCTGGGACTTACATTTACTGAGCGGAGATCAGAGATGAATTCTTATGGCCAATGAGGCCTGACGGCAACCCCATCCATCCCTCCATCACATTACATAACACACGATGGAGAGCAGACAGGAAACCAAGAAGGAGAGAAAGCCAACACGCATGCTCGCAAGCACACACTCACACTTTGTGATTTTCACTGGAGCACCATGGTGCTCACATCATTAACCTGTCCTGTTGTTGTAACTGATTGTTGTTGTTGATATGATTCATAGATGCAGTCCTATAGAGCAATATATCTGCTTTCATTGTATTGGCTTTTCACAACCCTGTCTGTCTGTAGTAGAAGAGGTCTTCATTAGTCCACCAGTCCACTGCAGCTCAGACCCTGGTTTTATTTTCCAGTTTTTTGGGTCAGTTTTATTCTGGCACATTTGTGCC
Organism: Coregonus clupeaformis; assembly: GCF_020615455.1. NCBI lineage: Eukaryota > Metazoa > Chordata > Actinopteri > Salmoniformes > Salmonidae > Coregonus > Coregonus clupeaformis. The sequence goes on along the minus strand of NC_059214.1, from coordinate 43,536,923 downwards.
CCAGCTGTTTGGACCTGGGTGTGTTCATTTTCTATTCATCTTTCAGCCACTGGGCTCCCGAGTGGCGCAGCGGTCTGAGGCACTGCATCTCAGTGCTTGAGGCGTCACTACAGACCCCCTGGTTCGATTCCAGGCTGTATCACAACCGGCCGTGATTGGGAGGCCCATAGGGCGGCGCACCATTGGCTCAGCGTCGTCCGGGTTTGGCCGGTGTAGGCCGTCATTGTAAATAAGAATTTGTTCTTAACTGACTTGCCTAGTTAAATAAAAATAAATAAATAAAATATGTGTGTGTGATTTTGGAGTGAACTATCACTTCAATGACAGTTTAATCAGCCTAGTGATAACCTAGCACAAATGTCCCTGCAGAACTTGTTAGAACTATGTCTAGGCCCAATTCCCTCACAAAGGAGTTCCACAGGGCTCTGTAACGGGCCCTCTCTCAGAGTGGAAAATCAACGCTCTGCTTTAACTGGCACATGAAAAACCAGTGAACCTTACCAGCCTTCCCTCATTATACATTTTGTGTTTGTATTTTTAATACGTAGTCGCCCTACTTTAAATGCCAGGGGCTTTGGGAGTGCGATACGGGCCTTGTAAAGGGAATACACTGGTTGGGCAATTCTTTACATGTTTGCTGAACATGCTGAGACTCACTGGGAAAACTTTAGTTGGCCAACTAACATGCAAAGATAAAAGTCTGTCAGGCAACCTCATGTTAATCAGCTTTAACCTACACAGAAGCAACAATCAAATCTTATTCATACACATATTTAGCAGATGTTATTGCGGGTTTAGTGAAATCCTTGTGTTCCTAGCTCCAACAGTGCAGTAATATCTAACGACACACACAAATCTAAAAGTAAAAGAATGGAATATTAATTGCCTGTGGCAAAAGTTTGTCGGTCAGTGTTTTAAGAGGCCCTTGAAGCTCAGCAGTTCAGTCCACATTGTGTGTGTGCGTACTTACGTAGGTACGTGCATGTGTCGTTGTGTTTTGAAACGTATAGTTTGCTTTTATTTTCAGACACTCTTAACCACACTCCTCAGTCCACGGTATTGAGAGACTTTCCAGTCTAGACTTTTAATTGTGACATGGACTCGTGACACACACACACACACACACACACACACAGTTAGACATGTAGACCAGTGAGGTCATGGCTAATAAAAGTTGGGAGGGAAGTGTCTTGTCTACTGACAGATGGACCTGTTTAGACAGACTGCACCCGCTCTGACCCAACACACACGTCTATCCAAGCAAAAGTGTTTGTGTGTGTGAGAGAGAGTGAGCGAGTGAAAGTGTTTAGCTTGGAGCTGTACAGCTGACTCTAATGTACCATAGACAGTGTCTGGGTGCAGGGCTTTGAGGAACCTGTTCTATTTTAGTGCTTGGGGCTGTTTGCATTAAGACGATCCTGTCTGATTCCATCCAGACACACAGGTGTGTGTGTGTCTTCCCCAGCAGTCATACTGATGTCCTCCATCTCTCTCTCTCTCTCTATCTATCCTCCAGGTCAGATGTACCAGCAGTACCAGTCCCCAGGTGGATATCCTCCACAGCAGCCAGCACCGCAGCAGCAGTACGGCATGCAGTACCCTGGTAAGACAGTGATGACACTTTACCTCAGAAAAGGTCCAAGAAGGACAGGACAGGCTGATCGTATAACAATGGCCCAGAGCTTCACAGGAATGATGCTATGAATGTGAAATGGATTGGAATTAAAAGTTGTACTGTACTTCTCCCCCCAACTCTCACTCACTCTCTCACTCACTCTCAGCAGGATGCACCCCCCAGCCTGGCGCCCCTCAGCCTCAACAACAGCAGCAATTCCAGAACTACTCTGCCCCCACCTCCCAGGCCCCTGCCCCTGCCCCTGGCCAGGCCCCAGCCCCCAGCTTCCAGGGAGGCCAACAACAGTACCCCCCAGGGGCCTTCCCTCCCCAAAACTACACCTCCCAGGCCAACCAGCCTGCTAACTACAGCCTACCCCCCACCTCCCAGCCTGGCCAGGTGTACCAACCCCGTCCCAGCTACACTCCTCCCCCCGGTAGCAATGTTACCCCCCCTCCTGGGGCATCCAACCCCTATGCCCGCAACCGGCCCCCCTTCGGCTCGGGCTACGCCCAGCCTGGCCCTGGGTACCGGTAAAAGAGAAGGAACGGCTAACGTTATCCACACACACACCCCTCCCCTTTGTGTCCTGGTTGGCTCTGTTTGGCCTGGTTGGCTCTGGTTGGCCTGGGTTCAGTAAACATGGTCTGCTAATCTGTCCATCCGTCCCTCTGTCAGTCCTCAGTCACTGAAGAGTTCATATCCAAAACAAGCTACAACCCCCATCTGATCGTGTGTTTGTGTTCTGTCTCGACCCCACCACCACACAAACACACCCATGTGCAATGGCTCTGTTATTTGAAATACAATGTTCCCTACCCTCACTCTCCACCCTATGTGTCTATCATCGTGAACATCAGGGTGGGCTCAATTTGAATTGAAGGAAGTCAATTAAGGAAGTAAACTAAAATGTACAATTCAATAATAAAAAAAAAAGGCATTTATTTTCAATGACTTTTCAATAAACTGAAAAGTAGAAGCTATTTATTTCAAAAGTGTTTTACATTTCAAATCACTTCCTGAATTGACTGCCTTCAATTCGAATTGAGCCCAACCCTGGTGAACGTGTAGTCAGTCTGTAAGCACACTCACCTGGGAGACCTGGACAGGCTGGACAGGCTGTCTTATTGTTATTCATATTATTATTTTCATAGACTTTATCCTGCTAGTCTAACAGCTGTAAATGCATCTGTATACGCTGGTCAACAGAGATGATGTTGATTCGTATTGTATTTAACTGATCTTTTGAGGATATAGTTTGCTGAGGAGACATCTATGAGACTAATAGTTTTCATCACAGCCATGTTGGTATTATGACGTGTCATGGAGTCGGCCCCTCGGTTGAGAACAATATGGGAGGTGTAGTTTTGACCTTCCAGAAGGATCCTACCATGTTTAGCCTCTTAGATCACCACCTTATGGTTTATTGCTATTGCTCTCTCTTTCTCATCAATTTTTTACCTCACTGGTTTGTATTAATATATCAATCATATTTTCCACCTTGAAGTGACATTTAGTTGTTTATGTATAAACTGTAACATTTTCTCTAAAACCTAATAAAGGCTTTGAAACCTTCAAGTATTGTCTGTTTGTTTTGATTCCCTCCCTCCTTCCCTCCTTCTCTCCCTCTGTCCCACACACTGTGGTTTGTGAGTTCACGGCTCCGTGTTGAGCTTGGCTTCCGAGAGCCTTTCGTATCCCACCAGAGTGGATTTGGAAAAGTGTGGTAATGCTGCTGTTGCTATTTGTTTTCCTAATTGGGCGTTGTGGTTGGCTGGGACGTGTGGTGGGTCCCTCAGCTCCGCCTGTCCGCAGTCAGAACTAATGGGCAAAAGTGTGTTGAAGATTTAGGTGTGTGTGTGTGTGCATGCGTCAACTTGCTAATGCTATGACCATATGAACACCACACATTCAGATGTGCACAATGCATTTACAACAAATCGGAGTCGAAGCAGCAGTAAAAAAAAGAACCATACATATAAGAATGTATTGTTGAAAATAGATACAGGAAATATACATTATATTTATACAATGTTCCCTACCCCCACCCCCCATAAAAAATAAAAAGGTGGTTGTCCCACTGGCTATCATAAGTTGAATGCACCAATTTGTAAGTCGCTCTGGATAAGAGTGTCTGCTAAATGATGTAAATGTAAATATGTAGTAGTATATAGTATATATGTATACAGGTTGTACATATCTGAAATAATCTATAAACACTTTCCCAAAAAAATTAGGATTGAAAATACAACTGCAGCCATTTGTGAGCAACTGTACAAAATGTTAAATGTAATCTTCCTTTGGTTGTTTTCACATTTAAAAGAAGCCTTTATGTGCATGTTTTATAATATTTAAACTCAGAAGAACAGGTTGTGCTAAACAAAACTGTAGCAAAACATTACAAGGCTAAAGACAAAGGGTTTTGTCAGTGAGGGGAAATGTTCCAAATGTTGTAGGTAGAAATGTAATGTATAGAACTGACACAATTCCTCATTCTACAAACACAATACATTACATCTGAACATTCTGCAATGTTGCACCCCGCTAAACACGCTCTAGAGGTGGACAATTGGAGTCACCTGCTATGAGCATCGGACCACATCCACGTAACGTATTCCTGGTAATCATTCTCAAAATTGAAATGACTCGAGATGAGTTGAAGTTAGAAATGTGTTGAAGATGAGAAAACACAAAGCGTCTCCTTATGCTGTTCATTCCAACTGAGTGAATCCCAGTATCTGATGATGTTCTCTCTTAAGATTTGGACATTCATTGGCTACAGAATACATTCAGGTGTTTTTCCAAGTGATTGACAAACCTGCAGTCAGTGGACCCGCCTTGCTTTGAAAACTTGATGGGAGATCAGAAATATTGTTCTTTCTCATCATATACATATATTTAATACTTTCATATTGTGCAAACCGCAACTGTTAATCCCACAGGATCAATCAAGAAAGGGTATTGAGTGTGTGTGTATGAGTGAAAATGAATGCTTTGTGTCATAGCAACCCTTTTAGCACACTGGCCAATAGAAACCACAAGGTACATGAATAACAACTGCTTGATAAATAAAATCATACACATTATTACATTTTTAGGGAGCCAGCTTCCCAACAGTTTCCGGTGTTCATATTTAATGAAGCACTCTGAAAAACCTTTATCAACTTCTTTTCCATGTTTACAGGTTTTGAGTATTTTCTCATGTTGTCGTGTTTGATAAATAGTGAGATGAGACATAAGGAAATATGACAAATTTGCCTAACAGAGTTCCGTGACACAGTATGATCCTATATACTTTTATACAATGGAATGTGGGCTGTTGCCATCTGACAGATAGACAGACAGAAAGGCGTGTCTCCATGGTAACAGAGAAGCCCACCTCCCCTCAGTCCTCCTTTCACCCTTGTAAGATAATCCTTCTTTCAGTCAGGCATCTTCCTGGCCACCTCCTTGATGGAGAGGTCTTACCATTTCCCAGGTATGGGTGTTCCGCACTCGTACCAGCCGACGTAGGTGGCGTGCGAGTTCCCTCCGATCTCGCCGAAGTTGACCGGTTCCTGACGCATAGCCCGGTAGAAACCTGAGACATGAGAGCAGAGGGAATATGAGAACCCTTCTTTTACAAATGGTTTGGAATGTGAATGGTCTTATAACATAGTCTAGAGATCAGTGTTTCCCATAGTTAACCCTGAAACAGCAAACTTCAGTAGTCATTGAAAAGTGACCAAGAACCGTGGTCATGGACACCTGTACAAGTGGTTCTCTCCCACTGATCTTTCTAATGTGTCCCCGTAAATGGCCCAGTACTCTACCTGATCGGCTGGGTAGCTGGTCGGCCAGTTTCTGGCTGCCTGTTCGTCCGTCCAGGAAAGAATCTACAAACTGGCAGTGGTCCTCCCCATGACCAGTCTGGTCCCCGATGTTGTAGAACTTGCCTGCACAGGGTCAGAGGTCGAAGGTTATGGGTCTGTGTGAGGTTATAGGTTCAATCATTTTTGTTAGTTACACCTCATTCAAAATTCCAATGTAGCCTATAAACTCTTTATAGACGTACTACACAGAGACAAGGTAACGTAGACACAGTAAAACATAGACATACACTGAGTATACAAACATTAGGAACACCTTCCTAATATTAAGTTGAACCCCCCCTTTTGCCCTCAGAACAGCCTCAATTCGTCAGGGCATGGACTCTACAAGGTGTCGAAAGTGTTCTACAGGGATGCTGGCCCATATTGACTCCAATGCTTCCCACAGTTGTGTCAAGTTGGCAGGATGTCCTTTGGGTGATGGACTATTCTTAATTTACACACAGGAAACTGTTGAGCATGAAAAACCCAGCAGCGTTGCAGTTCTTGACAAAAACTGGTGTGCCTGGCACCTGCTACCATACCCCGTTCAAAAGCACTTAAATCTTTTGTCTTCCCCATTCACCCTCTGAAAGGCACACATGCACAATCCATGTCTGATTTGTCTCAAGGCTTAAAAATCATTCTTTAACCTGTCTCCTCCCCTTCATCTACACTGATTTAAGTGGATTGAACAAGTAACATCAATAAGGGATCATACACTCTTAGATAAAGGGTTTCAAAAGGGTTCTGCGGCTGTCCCCATAGGAGAACCCTTTTTGGTTCCAGGTAAAACTCTTTTGGGTTCTATGTAGAACCAAAAGGGGTTCTTCAAAGGGTTGCCCTATGGGGACAGCCAAATAACCCTTTTTAGTTCTAGATAGCACCTTTTTTTCTAAGAGTTTCATCCGGATTCACCTGGTCAGTCTATGTAATGGAAAGAGCAGGTGTTCTTAATGTTTTGTACACTCAGTGTATACAAACCCTCTTACTATACTATACTGACCGTTGAGCGAGTCGCTCATGTAGATTTTGTATCTAAGGGAGTTGCACAGCTGGATGCCCACAAACTTGCGGTACCAGGTCCTCTTCACGTACTGCTTCCCGTTACACTCCGAGTAGGAATCGGCCTTGAAGGGGAACTGTGTCCAGATAGCAGCTTTACCTGGAGGCAGGAGAGAGAATAGATTTCAGGATTCATATGACACTAGGCACAGAGAACAGGACACAAACTATGGAGGAAAAATGATTGTGAACATGACATACTGAGAGTCCACTCACCTGAGACATTCTCGCTCACCCGAGGGTCCGCTACGGAGAGAAAACATCATTAGTCACACACATCAGTCCATTATTATCGCCTTAATATAGTAATAAACAATACTCGAACATGGACAATTACAGTAAATCTTAAAAACATGGTTCAGATTACCACAAAAACACATCACATTATTCTAGTTAGCACGGTGGCCTGCTGCCCTGATATGGACAGCTACATAGTCGTGTCCCTCCCAGGGTGAAACAGTCTGATTTCACTACAGGGCAAAGAGCCTTTGGAACAATCACTCCTCTTTATCAGTTATCGCCACAGGGTTGGAGATCAGTCCAGCCCAGTCCCATCAATCGACTCTTATTACTGTTTGGACACAATATTGCTTTGAATAAAATTTGCTCATTGAGTTCTTCAGTATGCATAACGGATATGATATGAATCCCAAAATCCAGTCCATCTGTAACTATTATGTGACTATGACGTTGGATCTGTCACATCGTTGAGCAGCTGCTCTTGATCATTGTCACGAAGCCACACCCTCCCACTCACGTTAGAAGTTTGTAACGAGAAAGTGTAGGCTATATAGAAATAATGACGCTCAAACTGAAAATCATTAAACAAAATAATGAAGATTTCAATCATCCTAATCGAGGTGTAGATTACATCTCACATTCCAGTGTTCAAACTTGTTAACAAGGCTGCATGGGATTTCTCTTAATGCGACTCTGTGCAGGCAATGGCAATGTCCGCTTTAGGTACACTGAACAAAAATATAAACACAACATACAACAATTTCAAAGGTTTTACTGAGTTACAGTTCATCATATAAGGAAATCAGTCAATTTAAATAAATTAATTAGGCCCTAATATATGGATTTCACGACTGGGATACAGATATGCATCTGTTGGTCACAGACACCTTATAAAAAAGGTGGATCAGAAAACCAGTCAGTATCTGGTGTGACCACCATTTGCCTCATGCAGCACGACATCTCCTTTGCATAGAGTTGATCAGGCTGTTGAATGTGGCCTGTGGAATGTTTTCCCACTTGGAGTGAACTGGAACACGCTGTCGTACAAGTCGATCCAGAGCATCCCAAACATGCTCAATGGGTGACATGTCTTGTGAGTATGCAGGCCATGGAAGAACTGGGAGGTTTTCAGCTTCCCGGAATTATGTACAGATCCTTGCGACATGGGGCCATGCATTATCATGCTGAAACATGACGTGATAGCGGCGGATTAATGGCACAACAATGGACCTCAGGATCTCATCACGGTATCTCTGTGCATTCACATTGTCATCGATAAAATGAAATTGTGTATGTTGCCCATACCATAACCCCACCGCCACCATGGGGCACTCGGTTCACAACTCGCTCGCCGACAAGACGCTGTCTGCCTACAGCCCAGTACAGTTAAAATGGAGATTCATTGATGAAGAACACACTTCTCCAGCATGCCAGTGGCCATCAAAGGTGAGCATTTGCCTACTGAAGTCGGTTACGACGCCAAACTGCAGTCAGGTCAAGACCCTGGTGAGGACGACGAGCACGCAGATGAGCTTCCCTAAGACAGTTTCTGCAGTTTGTGCAGAAATTCTTCGGTTGTGCAAACCCACAGTTTTATCAGCTATCCGGGTGGCTGGTCTCAGACGATCCCGCAGATGAAGAAGCCGGATGTGGAGGTCCTGGGCTGGCGTTGTTACACGTGGTCTGCGGTTGTGAGGCCGGTTGGACGTGCCCAAAATCTCTAAAACAACATTGGAGGTGGCTTATGGTAGAGAAATGAACATTCAATTCTCTGGCAACAGCTCTGGTGGACATTCCAGCAGTCAGCATGCCAATTGCAAGCTCCCTCAAAACTTGAGACATCTGTGGCATTGTAAAAGAGGCCTTTTATTGTCCCCAGCACAAAGTGTACCTGTGTAATGATCATGCTGTTTAATCAGCTTCTTGATATGCCACACCTGTCAGGTGGATGGATTATCTTGGCAAAGAAAAATGCTCACTAACAGGGATGTAAACAAATTTGTGCACAACAATAAGCTTATTGTGCATATGGAAAATTTCTGGGATCTTTTATTTAACCTCATGAAACATGAGACCAACACTTTACATGTTGCGTTTATATTTTAGTTCAGTGTATAATGGCAGGAACCACTTGTGGATTTAACAGCTCTAACGCAGTTCCACCTCCGACACCGCCAAAACAACCGCTATGCGGATGTCGGCTAAAGTGGATCTGATTGAATAGAGCCCTGAACCTAACTATGACCAGTATGATCAGGTCGCCAAGACATGTTGGAGTCATTAACAACGGTCTCATTGCACACCTCTGACATGCTAGACCACGGTAATAGTGAGCAGCTAATTACTTACAAAGGCTTTCAATTTTAGTCATTTAGCAGACGCTCTTATCCAGAGCGACTTACAGGAGCAATTAGGGTTAAGTGTCTTGCTTAAGGGAACATCGACAGATTTTTCACCTAGTCAGCTCGGGGATTAGAACCAGCGACCTTTCGGTTACTGGCACAACGCTCTTACCTGCTAAGCTACCTGCCGTCCCATGAACAAGTAACTAATTAGCTACACATGTCTGAAAAGCATGTGCTATCAGTGTTTGATACACCACTTAGAGGCTAAGCAAAGCTAAAGAAAAATATTCAAATTGAAACAGTGGGATTATTATTTTACTTTTTTACTAATTCACTAGTGCAGCTAATGGGGCTGTGTAATGCCAACAGTGGGAATTGTGGTCCTAGGTCAAGGTTCTGATCTATGATCCATTTTGCATGATTTCCATCAACAGTTACCGTTAGGATATGGGAAAGGTAAGCTGATCATAGATCCATCCATGCCCATTGGGAACTTCTAAGTGTAATCAGATACATTGGCTCTACAGTGGAGTCCATTTTGTCTCTACACCTACCTGACTCTGTGTTGAACGACACTGGCTCACTGGCAGGCCCTTCCCCAAGCTCATTCTTGGGTTTCACTTTGAACTCGTAACTGAAAAAGAAAATATAAAAAGTCAGCATGGTGTTAATCCAGCTCAGTCATTTCAAAATCTCCTTTTAATATACAGTACTTTCTAATCTGATCGCCATGGTGATAGCTTTCCCAGCAAAGGAATGTCATTTTAATTTTGGATAATAAACGGGAGATTCCATGTCACAGGAGGCTGCTGAGGGGAGGACGGCTCATAACACTATGACACTTGATATTTGTATTCTCTACAGCCTTGAGTAGAGGCCATTGCTTGCTCATGCCCCCCCAAGACCTGGACCAAGACCAAACCAAGACCAGGACCAAGACCAGGATCAGGACCATGACCAGGTGTGGTCCTCTGTAGCTCAGCTGGTAGAGCACGGCGCTTGTAACGCCAAGGTAGTGGGTTCGAACCCCGGGACCACCCATACACAAAAAAAAAAAATGTATGCACGCATGACTGTAAGTCGCTTTGGATAAAAGCGTCTGCTAAATGGCATATTATTATTATTATTACCAAGATCAAGACCAGGACCAAGACCAGGATCAAAACCAGGACCAGGACCAGGATCAAAACCAGGACCAGGACCAAGACCAGGACCAAGACCAGGACCCAGGACCAAGACCAGGATCAAAACCAGGACCAAGACCAGGATCAAAACCAGGACCAGGACCAAGACCAGGATCAAAACCAGGATCAAAACCAGGACCAAGACCAGGATCAAAACCAAGGACCAAGACCAGGATCAAAACCAGGACCAAGACCAGGACCAAGACCAGGATCAAAACCAGGACCAGGACCAAGACCAGGTCCAGGACCAAGACCAGGATCAAAACCAGGACCAAGACCAGGATCAAAACCAGGACCAAGACCAGGACCAAGACCAGGATCAAAACCAGGACCAAAACCAGGACCAAGACCAGGATCAAGACCAGGATCAAACCCAGGATCAAAACCAGGACCAAGACCAGGACCAGGACCAAGACCAGGATCAAGACCAGGATCAAAACCAGGACCAAGACAAGGACCAAGACCAGGATCAAAACCAGGACCAAGACCAGGATCAGGACCAGGACCAGGACCAGGACCAAGACCAGGATCAGGACCAGGATCAAAACCAGGATCAAAACCAGGACTAAGACCAGGATCAAGATCAGGGCCAAGATCAGGACCAAGACCAGGATCAAAACCCGGACCAAGACCAGGATCAAAACCAGGACCAAGACCAGGACCAGGACCAAGACCAGGATCAAAACCAGGACCAAGACCAGGACCAGGACCAGGACCAAGACCAGGATCCAACATCATTATTATAAACACAGTGAGCCTTCCCAACCCAACCCTGCTCCAGCAAGCCTCCACACACCACATAAAAACAAACACAGACACACACCTGCTCTCTGGTTTTAAATTCTCCACAGCAGTGTGAGTCTGGTTGGTAGTCAGGATGGAGACCTCTTCTCCATTGGGTCCTTGGGTCCTTGAAATGACCTCATACTCTGATCAAAAGAGAAGCAAATCCACACAACATGTTTAATTACATCTTTACAACCTCATTGATATCATATATATGTGATTTAAATGTGCACAGCAGTGTCTTAACGAGGGAAATATAACATTTCAAGACAGGATTTTGGTGGGGTTGACAAGGACTGGGCCCAAAGAAAGTTTTCTGAAAATATGTTGTCGGAACTCTACCTCCACGACGTGTTCTTATTGTAGAGTTATCCTGATGGAGCACAGATGGAGTTTCATAATGTTATTAAAAGACCCATTGTAATAGAGTCTTATGAGTTAGGACTTCACCCTTCCATAACCTAGAGAGCTTGATGAACCTCTGGGCATGTGCTCTTCCACACACACACGCACGCACGCACGCACGCGCACGCACACACACACACACACACACACACACACACACACACACACACACACACACACACACACACACACACACACACACACACACACACACACACACGTATACGCACACACACGTGTACGCACACAAATACACACACATACACACGTATACACACACACACACACCTGTGGTGTCGTTGTCAGTCTTCTCCCAATCCAGGATAATGAAGGAGGGGCATCCCTCCACGGTCACCACAGTGACGTTGGAGGGGGATGAGCGGGGGGGTGCGGTGACGTTCTGCTCCACCCCCTCCTCCTCAGGGAAGAAGCTGAGGGAGTGTGTTATGGAACACGGCTCCTCTGGCTTCTTATCCGTCTTATAGATCACATGAGGGGCTGGAAGAGAAATTAAAGGGTTGGTGCTCAAACAATAATATCTTAAAAGACACAGAACTCTGTAGGATAATAAAAATAACATATGTCATTTAGCAGACGCTTTTATCAATCAGCATAGGCCTACATTTTACATACAGGTGGTCCCGGAAATCGAACCCACTATCCTGGCATTGCTAGCGCCATGCTCTACCAACTGAGCTACAGAGAATCACAATAGGATAATGCAGAACGATGAAAAACATTGTAACTACAGATTTATGTAAATGTTTTTCAGTGCACTTGTAATGTACTGTCACATATTGTTCTACTTCCGGGTTACAAACAGGATATTAATGCAATGAATTCTACATTGCAGCCATTGAAACAGACCTCAAGCAGCTTATGATCAGCAGTACAGTTGTATTATTGTTTATATCTCTGACATCTGTTCTCCATAGACCAGAGATCTAAGTCAGCTGGAGCTCAGCCAAGCATCTGGACACTGGATACAGGCAAGACAAATCCTAAACAACTGGTGGTAAGAGGAAGCACGAACAGCTATTGTTCTCCAGGCTATTGTCCTCAGTGATCCTCCAGCCCCTGTCCACTGTGAGTTTAGTCATGGGGGTTTGTTGAAGACTGTTATGATGCATGTGTCCTTACCTATGAAGCGCTTCTTGCCCAAGGCGTCCACGTCCGAAGCAGGCAGAGAGCTGAACACAGAGGAGTTGTCAGCCGTCTCATTACGAGTGGCTACAGAGAGATGGAGGGACGGATAATGAGATGGAGAAACAACAAAGTGTGTGCATGCTATGAGAGTCCTGTGATGATGTCAGCATTCCCTGGCAGCTCTTTCTGTCCTAAATCTCTGGCTCAGTCCTACAGTCAGCACCTGCTTTGGTCTCTCTCTCTCTCTCTCTCTCTCTTTCTCTCTCTCTCTTTCACTGTGCTGCCATATTTATAGACCTACAGTGTATCTAAGGCCTGTCCAAAGGTTTTCTGAAATGGGCCTCGACCAGGCATCTTGCAAATGGTTTGGGAACTATCTGTCAGACAGGACACGTGTGCTTTGTCCTCCCGAGTGGCGCAGTGGTCTAAGGCACTGCATCGCAGTGCTAGCTGTGCCACTAGAGATCCTGGTTCGAATCCAGGCTCTGTCGTAGCCGGCCGCGACCGGGAGACCCATGGGGCGGCGCACAATTGGCCCAGTGTCGTCCAGGGTAGGGGAGGGAATGGCCGGCAGGGATGTAGCTCAGTTGGTAGAGCATGGCATTTGCAACGCCAGGGTTGTGGGTTCGATTCCAGTATAAAAAAAATATATAAAAAAATATGTATGCACTCACTAACTGTAAGTCGCTCTGGATAAGAGCGTCTGCTAAATGACTAAAATGTAAATGTAAAATGTGCTTTCTGATGGTGTCAAGTCAAGTTACCTCAATATTACAAAATGTGTCCCGCAGGGGTCGATTTTGGGACCTGTCCTCTTTACTATTTATATAAATAATATTGGTCTATCTGCAAAAACCTGTAACATTCATCTGTATGCAGATGATACCGTTATGTACGCTATTGTCTCTACGGCTGACCAGTCTATGTTAGAGCTGTAATCTGATTTCGTTGCCTTGCAGAAAGCCCTTGTTGATTTAAAATTGGTACTTAATGCAGGAAAAACGAAATGTATGTTGTGTTCTAATTCTCATAGAAATATTTCAGATGGTTTACACATTTATGCGTTGGATGGTTCTCTCATCGGGCAGATTACTGCATATAAATATCTGGGCTTTTGGATTGACAAAAATGTGACGTTTAAAAAACAAATACGGATGAGCTAGTTAAGAAGCTGAGATTTAAAGTAGGCTTCTTTTATAGAAATATATCATGCCTCTCCTTAAACAGCTGGAAGCAGATTGTACAGGCTAGCTCCCTGCCAGCTCTTGATTATATGGTGACACCATTTATCAGAATGCAGCTGCCACTTCTCTAAAACCCTTGGATGCAGGGCACCATAGCTAGCTTTGCTTTATCACAGGTGACAGGTTTAATACTCATCACTGCATCATTTATCAGAATGCAGCTGCCACTTCTCTAAAACCCTTGGATGTAGTGTACCATAGAAGTGTATCACTTCATTTCTCCCTTTTTGTTTACAAAGCTCTTCTGCACAAGCTTCCAACATATCTCACTTCTCTGTTGAAGTATAAAAATACGAGGCACCAAACCTGCTCACAGGGTTGGTTAACTCTTGAGATCCCTCGTGTCTCTACCAACCTACGTAAATCAGCCTTTAGTTTTAACGCCCCCCACGTTTGGAATAATTTACAATCCTCATTACATCTTGAATCCCTGGTGCCAATAGGGCAGTTTAGAACGCTGATGAGGAAGGAATTTACTGAGGTTTGCGAGTGTTTTGGTTGATAGTAATAAGTTATTTGTGTTGTTGAAATGTAACGTATCTGTTGTATCTTATAGTTTTTTCCTGTTTTATTGAGTCATCATGTTGACTTATGACTTGTTTGTTCTCAGGTCACCCAGTCTCAATTGTGCTCCCCTGAATAAATAAAAGTAACAAACATTTTTAAAAAATACCACATACACTACATGACCAAAAGTATGTGGACACCTGCTCGTCGAACATCTCATTCCAAAATGATGGGCATTAATATGGAGTTGGTCCCCCCTTTGGTGCTATAACAGCCTCCACTCTTCTGGGAAGGCTTTCCACTAGATGTTGGAACATTGCTGCAGGAATTTCTTCCATTCAGCCACAAGAGCATTAGTGAGGTTCGGGCACTGATGTTGGGCGATTAGGCCTGGCTCGCAGTTGGCGTTCCAATTCATCCCAAAGATATTCGATGGGATTGAGGTTAAGGCTCTGTGCAGGCCAGTCAAGTTCTTCGACACCGATCTCGACAAACCATTTCTATATGGACCTCACTTTGTGCACGGGGGCATTGTCATGCTGGGGGGCCTTTCCCAAACTTTTGCCACAAAGTTGGAAGCACAGAATCATCTATAATGTCATTGTATGCTGTAGCGTTAAGATTTCCTTTCACTGAAACTAAGGGGCCTAGCCCGAAACATGAAAAACAGCCCCAGACCATTATTCCTCCTCCACTAAGTTTTACAGTTGTCTCTATGCATTCGGGCAGGCAGCGTTCTCCTGGCTTCCGCCAAACTCAGATTCATCCGTTGGACTGCCAGATGGTGAAGCGTGATTCATCACTCCAGAGAACGCGTTTCCACTGCTCCAAAGTCTAATGGCGGCGAGCTTTACACCACTCCAGCCGACGTTTGGCATTGCGCATGGTGATCTTAGGCTTGTGTGTGGCTGCTCGGCCATGGAAACCCATTTCATGAAGCTCCAACAAACAGTTCTTGTGCTGAATTTGCTTCCAGAGGCAGTTTGGAACTCGGTATTGAGTGTTGCGAGGACAGACGATTTTTACGCGTTACACACTTCAGCACTCGGCGGTCCCGTTCTGTGAGCTTGTGTGGCCTACTACTTCGCGGCTGAGCTGTTGTTGCTCCTAGAAATTTTCCACATCACAATAACCGCACTTGCAGTTGACCGGGGAACCTCTAGAAGGGCTGAATTTTGATGAACTGACTTGTTGGAAAGGAGGCATCCTATGACGGTGCCACGTTGAAATTCATTGAGCTCTTCAGTAAGGCCATTCTACAGCCAATGTTTGTCTATGGAGATTGCATGACTGTGTGCTCGATTTTATACACCTGTCAGCAACAGGTGTGGCTGAATTAGCCAAATCCACTAATTTGAAGGGGTGTCCACATACTTTTATACAGTGCATTATAGTGGCGCAGTGGTCTAAGGCACTGCTTTGCAGTGCTAACTGTGCCACTAGAGATCCTGGTTCGAATCCAGGCTCTGTCGCAGCCGGCCGCGACCGGGAGACTCATGGACGGCGCACAATTGGCCCAGGGTAGGGGAGGGAATGGCCGGCAGGGATGTAGCTCAGTTGATAGAGCATGGCGTTTGCAACGCCAGGGTTGTGGGTTCGTTTCCCACGGGGGGCCAGTATAAAAAAAAAAAAATGTATTCACTAACTGTAAGTCGCTCTGGATAAGAGCGTCTGCTAAATGACTAAAATGTAAATGTAATGCATTCGGAAAGTATTCAGACCCCTTCCCTTTTTCCACATTTTGTTACGTTACAGCCTTATTCTAAAATAGATTAAATACATTATTTTCCTCATCAATCTACACACAATACCCCATAACGACAAAGTGAAAACAGGTTTATAGCAATTTTTGAAAATGTTTTAAAAATAAAAACAGAAATACCTTATTTACAAAAGTATTCAGACCCTTTGCTATGAGACTCAAAATTGAGCTCTGGTGCATCCTGTTTCCATTGATCATCCTTGAGATGTTTCTACAACTTGATTGGAGTCCACCTGTGGTAAATTCAATTGATTGGACATGATTTGGAAAGGCACACACCTGTCTATATAAGGTCCCACAGTTGACAGTGCATGTCAGAGCAAAATCCAAGCCATGAGGTCGAAGGAATTGTCAGTAGAGCTCCGAGACAGGATTGTGTCGAGGCACAGATCTGGGGGAGGGTACCAAAAAATGTCTGCAGCATTGAAGGTCCCCAAGTGGCCTCCATCATTCTTAAATGGAAGAAGTTTGGAACCACCAAGACTCTTCATAGAGCTGGCCGCCCGGCCAAACTGAGCAATCGGGGGAGAAGGGCCTTGGTCAGGGAGGTGACCAAGAACCCGATGCTCACTCTGACAGAGCTCCAGAGTTCCTCTGTGGAGATGGGAGAACCTTCCAGAAGGATAACCATCTCTGCAACACTCCACCAATCAAGACGTTATGGTGGCCAGACGGAAGCCACTCCTCAGTAAAAGGCACATGACAGCCCGCTTGGAGTTTGCCCAAAGGCACCTAAAGGACTCTCAGACCATGAGAAACAAGATTCTCTGGTCTGATGAAACCAATATTGAACTCTTTGGCCTGAATGCCAAGCGTCACATCTGGAGGAAACCTGGCATCATGCTGTGGGGATGTTTTTCAGCGGCAGGGACTAGGAGACTAGTCAGGATCGAGGGAAAGATTAACAGAGCCAAGTACAGAGAGATCCTTGATGAAAACCTGCTCCCAATCGCTCAGGACCTCAGACTGGGGTGAAAGTTCACCTTCCAACAGGACAATGACCCTAAGCACACAGCCAAGACAATGCAGGAGTGGCTTCGGGACAAGTCTCTAAATGTCCTTGAGTGGCCCAGCCAGAGCCCGGACTTGAACATCTCTGGAGAGACCTGAAAATAACTGTGCAGTGACACTCCACATCCAACCTGACAGAGCTTGAGAGGATCTGCAGAGAAGAATGGGATAAACTCCCCATATACAGGTGTGCCAAGCTTGTAGCGTCATACCCAAGAAGACTTGAGGCTGTAATCGCTGTCAAAGGTGCTTCAATAAAGTACTGAGTTAAGGGTCTGAATACTTATGTAAATGTGATATTTCCATTTTTTATTTTTAATACATTTGCAAACATTTCTAAAAATCTGTTTTTGATTTGTCATTATGGGGTATTGTGCGTAGATTGATGATGGGGGGGGAAATGTGGTGTCTGAATACTTTACGAATGCACTGTACAGTTGAAGTCGGAAGTTTACATACACCTTAGCCAAATACATTTAAACTCAGTTTTCACAATTCCTGACATTTAATCGTAGTTAAAATTCCCTATCTTAGGTTAGTTAGGATCACCACTTTATTTTAAGAATGTGAAATGTCAGAATAATAGTAGAGAGAATTATTTATTTAAGCTTTTATTTATTTCATCACATTCCCATTGGGTCAGAAGTTTACATACACTCAATTAGTATTTGGTAGCATTGCCTTTAAATTGTTTAAAATGGGTCAAACATTCCGGGTATCCTTCCACAAGCTTCCCACAATAAGTTGGGTGAGTTTTGGCCCATTCCTCCTGACAGAGCTGGTGTAACTGAGTCAGGTTTTTAAGCCTCCTTGCTCGCACACGCTTTTTCAGTTCTGCCCACAAATGTTCTATAGGATTGAGGTCAGGGCTTCGTGATGGCCACTTCAATACCTTGACTTTGTTGTCCTTAAGCCATTTTGCCACAACTTTGGAAGTATGCTTGGAGTCATTGTCCATTTGGAAGACCCATTTGCGACCAAACTTTAACTTCCTGACTGATGTCTTGAGATGTTGCTTCAAAAATCCACATAATTTTCCTTCCTCATAATACTATCTATTTTGTGAAGTGCACCAGTCCCTCCTACAGCAAAGCACCCCCACAGCATGATGCTGCCACCTCCGTGCTTCACGGTTGGGATGGTGTTCTTCGGCTTGCAAGCGACCCCCTTTTTCCTCCAAACATAACGATGGTCATTATGGCCAAACAGTTCTATTTTTGTTTCATAAGACCAGAGGACATTTCTCCAAAAAGTACGATCTTTGTCCCCATGTGCAGTTGCAAACCGTAGTCTGGCTTTTTTATGGTGGTTTTGGAGCAGTGGCTTCTTCCTTGCTGAGCGGCCTTTCAGGTTATGTCGATATAGGACTCGTTTTACTGTGGATATAGATACTTTTGTACCTGTTTCCTCCAGCATCTTCACAAGGTCCTTTGCTGTTGGGGCGGCAGGTAGCTTAGTGGTTAAGAGCGTTGTGCCAGTAACCGAAAGGTCGCTGGTTCTAATCCCCAAGCCGACTAGGTGAAAAATCTGTCGATGTGCCCTTGAGCTCCTGTAAGTCGCTCTGGATAAGAGCGTCTGCTAAAATGTAATGTAAATGCTGTTGTTCTGGGATTGATTTGCACTTTTCGCACCAAAGTACGTTCATCTCTAGGAGACAGAACGCGTCTCCTTCCTGAGCGGTATGATGGCTGCGTGGTCCCATGGTGTTTATACTTGCGCACTATTGTTTGTACAGAAGAACGTGGTACCTTCAGACGTTTGGAAATTGGTCCCAAGGATGAACCAGACTTGTGGAGGTCTACCATTTTTTTTCTGAGGTCTTGGTTGATTTCTTTTGATTTTCCCATGATGTCAAGCAAAGAGGCACTGAGTTTGAAGGTGGGCCTTGAGATACATCCACAGGTACACCTCCAATTGACTCAAATTATGTCAATTAGCCTATCAGAAGCTTCTAAAGCCATGACATAATTTTCTGGAATTTTCCAAGCTGTTTAAAGGCACAGTCAACTTAGTGTATGTAAACTTCTGACCCACTGGAATGGTGATACAGTGAATTATAAGTTAAATAATCTGTCTTTAAACAATTGTTGGAAAAATTACTTGTGTCATGCACAAAGTAGATGTCCTAACCGACTTGCCAAAACGATAGTTTGTTAACAAGACATTTGTGGAGTGGTTGAAAAACGAGTTTTATTGACTGCAACCTAAATGTATGTAAACTTCCGACTTCAACTGTATATATATATTGTATATTCTTATAAACACAAGAACATTCATCATTGAACCGTACCATTCAAGGCCGGGGCGATGGTTGTGGTCTTTTGTTTGGCGGGCTTAGCCGTAACCAGAGGGAAAGGATTCAAGATGGATGCCTTGTCTCCCTGCTTCAGGTCTATGGGCATATCTGAGGACAGAGGGGAGAGAACACAGCTCAGTCATGTAAGCTACAGATACAGTTGTGATCATCTGCTATGACCTCACCCAGCCAGGTGTCTCTCTGTTGGTTTTCCTGCTGAGGGAAAATATATTAAATATGTGTGTTGCATAATTGTGTTGGTGTTATGTAAGAGAAGTCAGTCAGAACAACACACACATACTG
Organism: Coregonus clupeaformis; assembly: GCF_020615455.1. Classification (NCBI taxonomy): domain Eukaryota; kingdom Metazoa; phylum Chordata; class Actinopteri; order Salmoniformes; family Salmonidae; genus Coregonus; species Coregonus clupeaformis. The sequence continues at coordinate 43,517,166 of NC_059214.1, read as the reverse complement.
CACACATACACACAGGCACACATACATACTGGCATGAGCGCACTCACACACACACGCACACACACACTGGTGTTGCGTTTAAAGCTGTGTGTGTATTCTTCAGAGAAGTGCAAGGTGCTTTAGAACTTAACTGAGGGAAGGAAGGTTGTTAGAATAGAATCATCAAGATGATGGCAAAATGAAGAAGTCGGTGCAAAACTGGCAACACTTTGGTGAAGTATTCAGTAGCCAAAACAGTTTTCAGTGCTGCCCTCACCCTTGTTCCCTGTTTTCCCAACCAGGTTGGGCCTCTTGTTGACAGGAAGAGATGGACGCAGGACTGCAGGGGAGACTGGGAAATAGAGGCCATAGCAGGGTTAGGAACTACATATTTGGAGGCTGCTGGAGTGCACAGTTGAAAGGCCTATTAACTCATAACTGAGGATGGATATTGTGCTTTTGAAAAAACTGAAAAGGCAAAGAGGGATGAAGAAGAGAGAAGTCGCAGTGTCAACTGACACACTGGAGAGGAGATGGTGATGGAGGAGAGTGCTAACAGAAGCAATGCCATACAAACAGGCCCAACAGATGTTGAGAACTCTAATACATTGTGCAGCCATAGGCTATGACTAACACCACGTCAACTCTTAATAACCTTCAACCATAAACCTAGCTGTCATATAAAGAACACAAGAACAGAGATCAGAAGAAACCTAAAAACCATACGAGGATTCTAAGAAAAGATCAGGAAGACTGAGGCCTAGATTAAATCAGATCAAGCGTTTACCGGGCAATAGCCGACACAGCTGATATGTTGGCGGTGTCGGAGATGGAACTGCATTCAAGGTGGAACTGCAGCTGTCAAATCGATGAGCAACTGCTCTTGATTATTGCCACAAAGCCACACTGTCCCACTTGCGTTAGAAGTTCAGAACGAGAAAGTGTAGTCTATATACTTTAGAAATAATTACGCTCAAATTTTAAATCATTAAACGAAATAATGAAGATTTCAATCATCCTAATCGAGGTGCAGATTATATCACACATTCCAGTGTTCCAACTTGTAAACAAGGCTGCATGGGCTTTCTCTTAATGTGACTCCGTGCAGCCAATGCCAATGTCCGCTTTAGGTATAATGCCACAGGAGTCGCTTGTGGATTTAACAGCTCTAACGCAGTTCCACCTCCGACACCGCCAAAACAACCGCTATGCGGATGTCGACTAAAGCAGATCTGATTGAATAGACCCCCGAGACACCATAACATTTTATGCATGTTCTTATATCTTTTAGATGAAAAGCAAGAAACCTGGTCTCAATTAATCCTCTGCTACAGCCAAGCCAAAATTCTTCACAACCCCTGTATTGTTCCTATTCCAGAAACTAAGGACAGGATCAAACTAAACACAACCCAGGGAATGAGGCGGACGCCAGCTCCCTCTAAATGCTGTTCTTTTAAAGTCTGTTGGAGCTTTAGCAGGCTGGACTAATATTAGGGGCAAAGCTCTGAGATGAAGACTCTGGAGTATCAAACTCAGAACAGGCCACTGAGACTGAACTCAGATCAACTATTAAGCAATCCAGTTCAGGAAATTCTCCCTGATTATCTTTACTCCTGGCCAAACTGAGAGGTTTGGCAACCCTAGTGCAGGTCTCATTGAGTAAATGCACTGACTGGACATGCGTCATCTCTCCATACCATGGACTTTGATGTGGTAGACACTATCTGACTGTGATAGTGGCAGTTCTTTGAATGCTTGGGAACCTGGTTCATTCTATTCACTGTAGCTTATGTCTATAGCTCTGACCACCCAGCATGCAGCCCGGGAGGCCCAAAATCACGTCATGTCATTTCCACTTGGCCCTCTCCTCTCTCAAGAGAATGATTAGAGGTAGTGTTCTCCTCTATGGTATCTAATGTTCCTAAGCCCTCCTTGTCAGGACTAGACCCTTTCATAAATATTACCCCTGGCCTATGTCACCCCCCCAACACATTCATAAATATTAACTTGGCTTGTGTCGACCTCCTGACCCAGCCGGATCTGACCCTGCATGCCTGCCACTCTTTCAGGGGTAAATCAGACTGAGCTCCATACCTTAGTGGGGCTACAGAGACCAGACAAGGATAAGTAGAACTTGAAGCCAAGGGTGGGAAAGTCCTGGAGAGCCACAGTGTGTGCCGCTTCAGCCGAAATAAAATGTACATTTTGTGTGTAAAACCTTATTGCTCCTTAATAGCTTTTGTTGACTGCTCATTGGGTGATGGGGATCAGTGTTATGGGAACGTGAGGTGTGATGTCATCAGGAAGCTCTGTTTATCATCCTGAACCCTACAGCTGGTTATGGGAGAACCAGATTACTCACAACACCCCACAAAACACTCACTGGTTTCTTTGGGTGACAAACACCTCACCGCTGCACTGGTTTACAACAGCAGTGACACACACACACACACACACACACACACACACACACACACACACACACACACACACACACACACACACACGCTCCCACGCACACACACACACACACACACACACACACACACACACACACACACACACACACACACACACACACACACACACACACACACACACACACACACACACACACACACACACACACACACACACACACAGACACACACACACACTGCTTTGAAGTGTGAGCTTTACCAGCAGTAGAGTGTTGTGTGTGCTGGTTTCTGTCAGACTCCTCTGGCAAGAGTGTTTAAAACACTGTGCTTTAGGTTTGCCCAGAACAATTTTCCCAGAGAAAATATTTTCCACTGTTTTACATAATTACTGTTATACTTGTTGCAACATATACTGGTGAAAATCAAGGTCACTATCCACTCTCAAAGCAGAGGGCTCAAAACACTGTAAGGCCTATATAAACTATTTAGAGCACATTCACAGTTGAACAACATCAAATCAAACATGAGATGTGCAATGTGCAAGACATTAAGATACAGAACACAGATATAACCAATCCATCCAGTATGGAATTCACCCTGAGCAACACATGCTTCAGGAGGTGGATGGGACCATATAAATAGGAGACAAATAAACCCAAGACAGACAGACAGAGACAGACAGACAGAGACGGAGACAGAGACAGAGACAGAACAGACAGACGAGACAGACAGACAGACAGACAGACAGAGAGAGAGAGAGAGAGAGACAGACAGACAGACAGACAGACAGACAGACACAGAGACAGAGACAGACACAGAGACAGAGACAGAGACAGAGACAGAGACAGAGACAGACAGAGAGACAGACAGACATACACCACTGACAGACAGACAGAGAGAGAGAGAGAGAGAGAGAGAGAGAGAGAGAGAGACAGACAGACAGACAGACAGACACAGAGACAGAGACAGAGACAGAGACAGAGACAGACAGACAGACAGACAGACATACACCACTGACAGACAAACAGACAGACAGACAGAGAGAGAGAGACAGACAGACAGACAGACAGACAGACAGACAGACAGACAGACAGACAGACAGACACCACTGACAGACTGTTTAGACACATCATAATTCACGACTACATCAATGATTTACTTTTGCAGTTCATTAGAAACCAAAAAGTGCAAATATGGGAATAATGTTGCTGTGGGGACATTTGAAATGTAATAATTTTTCATTGGTAGTTCAGATTGGTTTTTGTATGACAGGCAGACGAAGAGTGTTTTTAATTCAGTAG
>NC_059214.1:43105966-43163466 GCF_020615455.1 Coregonus clupeaformis | reverse complement strand
AGACCTGTTGACTTTTTCAACATTTTGTTATGTTACAGCCTTATTGTAAAATGGATAAAATCAAATAAATTCCTCATCAATCTAATCACACAATAATACATAATGGCAAAGCGAAAACAGGTTTTTAGAAATCTTAGCAAATGTATAACCCCCCCCCCAAAAAAAAAAATATATAATTTTACATAAGTATTCAGACCCTTTGCTATGAGACTCGAAATTGAGCTCAGATGCATCCTGTTTCTATTTATCATCCTTGAGATGTTTCTACAACTTGATTAGAGTCCACCTGTGGTAAAGTCAATTGATTGGACATGATTTGGAAAGGCACACAGCTGTCTATATAAGGTCCCACAGTTGACAGTGTATGTCAGAGCAAAAACCAAGCCATGAGGTCGAAGGAATTGTCCGTAGAGCTCCGAGACAGGATTGTGTCGAGGCACAGATCACCAAGACTCCTCCTAGAGCTGGCCGCCCAACCAAACTGAGCAATCGAGGGAGAAGGGCCTTGGTCAGGGAGGTGACCGAGAACACGATGGTCACTCTAACATAGCTCTAGAGTTCTTCTGTGGAGATGGGAGAACTTTCCAGAAGGACAACCATCTCTGCAGCACTCCACCAATCAGGTCTTTATGGTAGAGTGGCCAGACAGAATCCACTCCTCAGTAAAAGGCACATGACAGCCCGCTTGGAGTTTGCCAAAAGGCACCTAAAGCATCTCAGACCATGAGTAACAAGATTCTCTGGTCTGATGAAACCAAGATTGAACTCTTTGGCCTGAATGCCAAGCGTCACGTCTGGAGGAAACCTGGCACCATCCCTACGGTGAAGCATGGTGGTGTTAGCATCCTGTTGTGGGGAGGTTTTTCAGCGGCAGGGACTGGGAGACTGGTCAGGATCGAGGGAAAAATGAACGGAGCAAAGTACAGAGAGATCCTTAATGCAAACCTGCTCCAGAGCGCTCAGGACCTCAGACTGGCGTGAAGGTTCACCTTCCAACAGGACAACGACCCTAAGCACACAGCCAAGACAACGCAGGAGTGGCTTCGGGACAAGTCTCAGAATGTCCTTTGGTGGCCCAGCCAGAGCCCGGACTTGAACCTGATCGAACATCTCTGGAGAGACCTGAAAATAGCTGTGCAGCGACGCTCCCCATCCAACCTGACAGAGCTTGAGAGGATCTGCAGAGAAGAATGGGAGAAACTCCCCAAATACAGGTGGGCCGAGCTTGTAGCGTCAAACCCAAGAAGACTTGAGGCTGTAATCACTGCCAAAGGTGCTTCAACAAAGTACTGAGTAAAGGGTCTGAATACTTATGTAAATGTTATTTCATTTTTGTGTTTTTTATATATTTGCTACAATTTCTAAAACGGTTTTTTCTTTGTCATTATGGGGTATTGTGTGTAGATTGATGAGGGGAAAAAACGATTTAATACATTTTAGAATAAGGCTGTAATGTAACAAAATGTGGAAAAAGTCAAGGGGTCTGAATACTTTCCGAATGCACTGTATATGCAGACAGATGGATTAAAAGTATAGTACATTTACATTGTAAACTTTCTAATTCCGCCCATAACTTTTGTACTTTATAGCATTCTTAGAAGGCATGGATTGTTGAATCATTGTTAGTTTTACACTTAAGACATGACTCGGCAGTGTGCTGTAAAATTTGATAATTTTGTATTTTGTTTAATAAATTCTATACATTAGTTCAAACTGGATTAAGCGTACATTTTCGTTAACTAATTTTGTTAGCTATGTTCCAACATTCCCTCTATCTTGTGCCAATATCAGTTATTTTTTTTAGTCTTGGTTCCAATAGTTTATATTTTTTTCTAAGAGATTTTCAGCTGGATAGGCTCTTTGCAAGGATTTGTATATCTTACCTATCATATGAATATCCTATCCTGACTCAAATAGGATTCCCTCAAGATTGCTCTGATGTCCAAAAGATTTCAAATAGAAATGTCGAGATATGAAACTTTTAAGTTTGAAAATATCTACATTGGTCAGTCCAAAATTGCTTTTTAATTCTGTAATTTAAATAAATGTATTTCCTATTAACAAGTAATTTACTGTTTCTATGCCTTTAGTTTTCCATGTGGACCAATTAATCAGGGAATTCTGAAAAGCTATCCAAGGATTGTTATATAGGGTCGTATTTTTATGGAGTGATATTGGTGCTTGTAGAATAGGTTACATTTTCTTCCATATTGTTATAGTGTTCATAACTATGAAGATGTTAATGTTCTTAGCTTTATCCTTAGAAAATAGACACATGAAAAGATTCTGGGGATGAGCATGCGCATCTTCAATATGTACCCATCATTCCTCTTTAGTGCATTTAACTGTATGTCGCAAGTAAAAGCCTTGGGTAGTGAGTTGATACATTTCCAAGTCTGGAAGGTTAAAACCACCCTCAGACTTAGGAAGATGAGTTTTATTTGCCCATATAAAGTCTGTTATGACCGAGTATACTTTTTTAAAGAATGTCTTCGATGGGGTAATTGCTATTACCGAGAATAAATATCAAAACTTTGGGTGCCATGCCATTCTGAAGATGTTTATTGTTTACCTCTAAGATTGTAAGATTTATGGGAAGATTTTTCCACTTAATTAGATCTGCTTTCATGTTGTTAAATAATGGGATAAAGTTATCTTTATATATTTGTTGTTTGTTGTCACTTATTAAGCATCCTAAGTATTTGATTTTTTTGTGGTCCACCTAAATGATTGCTGTAGATCATGAGTTATTATTTTAATTTTTTCCTATTGCCATCATTTAGTTTATTTTTCATGTTAATTTTATATCCAGAAATGTTTGAATATTCAGAAAATATTTTTTGCAAGGGGGGCATTGAGTTTTCAATATTGGTCGGGTATATCAGGAGATCATCTGCAAATACGTTTTATTTATATTAATGTTTACCAATACTGATACCTCTTATGTTTGGGTCCTGTCTAATTCTTTCTGCAAGTGGTTCAATTGCCAGCGCAAACAGGAAGGGGAGAGAAGACAGCCCCTTTCTAAAACAATTTCATCAGATAATGTATTATTTGTGTATATTTTTGCTTTAGGACATGTATATAATATTTGTATTACATTTATTATTTCAGCTGGAAAGTTGAAAGGTTCCAAAGTTTTGAATAGAAAAGGCCATTCAAGACGGTCGGAAGCCTTTTCAGTGTCAAGAGCCATCATTGATAAATCTATATCTTGTTTTTAAGCGTAATGTATTAAACTGAAACATGTTCTCATAATTGGGACTCGTTTCAGGAAACTAGGCGTATGTTGCACGTCACTACTTCACAGGAGAGGCATTTGAATGTAAAATAATTGTTTTTTATCAAAATGAATTTTTTGGCAGAAATCCCTTCTGGAACATGTGAACTTTCATGTGCCTTTAATAACAAACTTGTATACCATCTGTAAATATGAATACAATTGTTAAATTACAATCCTAGTTGGTTTAGCCATGGAAAAAGACAGGAACCTTCCCGTTGGCTGAGATAATGAATGGACTGAACATGCCGAGAGATGAGTTCGGATTGGTCTGCCATGTAGCATGCTTCTGTCTATAACATATGCTGCTTAGTATGTGTAGGTAATCATTTCTAAAGTGGCTTTTTAGAAAGATATCATGAAGAACTGCAAAAGTGCTGCTAAACCTCTCCACTTTCTGGAGGACCAGTTTTGAAATCAGTGGAATGTCCGGTGGTGCAGAGTATGATAGCTAAGGAGATGGAGAAAATTTCAGGCATTTGATTGCAAATGCGGAGGGAGTCAAAAAGAGAACACAGAAGGCTATTGTATAAAACAGCTGTCTCCAGATTACCTCTTCAAACTAAGGGCAACCATGGCATCTGTGACAGAGAGGGAGAAGCATTCATCCATGTATACGGGTAAGAGGGTCTAGCTAGCTACATTTTCAGATATTATACGTTTCTATATTTAGTTAGAAAGCCATTTTCATTGCAAGTTAAAGCGTACTGTTTTAAGTACAGTTGAAGTCGGAAGTTTACATACACAGGTTGGAGTCATTAAAACTTGTTTTTCAACCACTCCACAAATGTCTTGTTAACAAACTATAGTTTTGGCAAAAAATCTACTTTGTGCATGACACAAGTAATTTTTCCTAAAATTGTTTACAGACAGATTATTTCACTTATAATTCACTGTATCACAATTCCAGTGGGTCAGAAGTTTACATACACTAAGTTGACTGTGCCTTTAAACAGCTTTGAAAATTCCAGAAAATGATGTCATGGCTTTAGAAGCTTCTGATAGGCTAATTGACATCATCTGAGTCAATTGGAGGTGTACCTGTGGATGTATTTCAAGGCCTACCTTCAAACTCAGTGCCTCTTTGCTTGACATCATGGGAAAATCAAAAGAAATCAGCCAAGACCTCAGAAAAAATATAATTTTAGACCTCCACAAGTCTGGTTCATCCTTGGGAGCAATTTCCAAAGGTACCATGTTCATCTGTACAAACAATAGTACGCAAGTATAAACACCATGGGACCACACAGCCGTCATACTGCTCAGGAAGGAGACGCGTTCTGTCTCCTAGAGATTAACTTACTTTGGTGCGAAAAGTGAAAATCAATCCCAGAACAACAGCAAAGGACCTTGTGAAGATGCTGGAGGAAACAGGTACAAAAGTATCTATATCCACAGTAAAACGAGTCCTATATCGACATAACCTGAAAGGCCGCTCAGCAAAGAGGAAGCCACTGCTCCAAAACCGCCATAAAAAAGCCAGACTACGGTTTGCAACTGCACATGGGGACAAAGATCGTACTTTTTGGAGAAATGTCCTCTGGTCTGATGAAACAAAAATACAACTGTTTGGCCATAATGACCATCGTTATGTTTGGAGGAAAAAGGGGGTTGCTTGCAAGCCGAAGAACACCATCCCAACCGTGAAGCACGGGGGTGGCAGCATCATGCTGTGGGGGTGCTTTGCTGCAGGAGGGACTGGTGCACTTCACAAAATAGATGGCATCATGAGGAAGGAAAATTATGTGGATATATTGAAGCAAAATCTCAAGACATCAGTCAGGAAGTTAAAGCTTGGTCGCAAATGGGTCTTCCAAATGGACAATGACCCCAAGCATACTTCCAAAGTTGTGGCAAAATGGCTTAAGGACAACAAAGTCAAGGTATTGGAGTGGCCATCACAAAGCCCTGACCTCAATCCTATAGAAAATGTGTGGGCAGAACTGAAAAAGCGTGTGCGAGCAAGGAGGCCTACAAACATCACTCAGTTACACCAGCTCTGTCAGGAGGAATGGGCCAAAATTCCCCCAACTTATTGTGGGAAGCTTGTGGATGGCTACCCGGAACGTTTGACCCAAGTTAAACAATTTAAAGGCAATGCTACCAAATACTAATTGAATGTCTGTAAACTTCTGACCCACTGGGAATGTGATGAAAGATATAAAAGCTGAAATAAATCATTCTCTCTACTATTATTCTGACATTTCACATTCTTAAAATAAAGTGGTGATCCTAACTGACCTAAGACAGGGAATATTTACTAGGATTACATGTCAGGAATTGTGAAAAACTGAGTTTAAATGTATTTGGCTAAGGTGTATGTAAACTTCCGACTTCAACTGTATCTACTTCAACGACCTCTTACCCCTGCACATCGACTCGGTACTGGTACCCTGTGCATATAACCAAGTTATTTTTACTCATTGTGTATTTATTCCTTGTGTTATTATTTTTATATATTTTTATCTTTGCATTGTTGGGAAGGGCTTGTAAGTAAGGATCACTGTTAGTCTACACCTGTTGTTTACAAAGCATGTGACAAATAACATTTGATTTGATTTGAATCAAGGAAGGGAAGGGAAGGGAGTGAGAGAGGGAAATCTAAATTCCCACACACATAACACACCTGAACATGTAACACTACTGAACACTCAATGAACATGAATTAACCAACCCAGCCACACAATTGGCGTGTGTATACCACGCAGAAATACTTTTCAACTATCGTAGAATACACACCCCAAAATCACCTTTTGCGTGCCGACAGTACACACTTTACTCCTGTCCACTACAATAGGATAGGAAGACTGTCTAAATTGCATTGGTGACGTCGGTGCCCAAACTCAGCTTTTCCCGATGACTTCCGAAATTTAACGGAGACTGGATTGCTATGAAGTTAAGGTTAGCCTAGCACAAAAAATCTAAAACTTAATTTACAGTTTATAACCATATATGATCATTATTTGAATTTTAAGACACCGTTGCAGTAAACTGAGTTGATCGTTTCTCAAAATATTTTGTTGGTTCAGCTTGGTTACAACCTTATTTACGACATAATTTGCCACTAGAAAGCAGCACTAAATGAATTACTTAGCTAGCTGGAAGCAGCAGCACATAAACACTGGTCCAAGATTGGTTCTACAGATCAGGAGAGCCCTGATCGTAGTTGAGTGTATTAGTATGCAGATCTCAGATCTGTTATTAGAGCTTGCAGCATTGCTAGCATCTGCTTGCTAGGTAAATGGCTAACTTGTCCTGATACCAGCATACATAAATGAACAATCTGGGAGTCATTTCAGTTCTTGATGGAGCCTTATTTACACTTTGATTCTTGAATAAATAAATAAAATCTTCTTTTTTTTTAGTCATTTAGCAGACGCTCTTATCCAGAGCGACTTACAGGAGCAATTAGGGTTAAGTGCCTTGCTCAAGGGCACATCGACAGATTTTTCACCTAGTCGGCTCAGGGATTAGAACCAGCGACCTTTCGATTACTGGCACAGCGCTCTTAATCACTAAGCTACCTGCCGCCCACTCATTGCTTACACAATATAACTGATACATGCCACCAGAGCTAAGCACAACATTCTTATTCTTATTCACGAATGCCCAAATTGTAATGTATTACTCCATTGTTTAAAAACAACAAGAACAAACACAATTTATGTGGATCATAATTTATTAAACGTTTATAGTGCATTTCATTACAGAGACAATCTCAAAGCGCTTGTAAAGTGGAAAAAAAGTAATTTAAAAATAAATCTAGGCTACAACAACAGTAGCTAGATCAGCCAATAAAGGTGAAGACTTTTTGAGAGCTTCTTGAAGCCATCAGCAGATGATCTGACACAGTCATGAGAGGACCTTGAAGTTCATAGATGGTCAGCGGAGGTAGTAGTCTGCATGTCCAAGGGCAGGCAGGCATGTAGCTCAGTGTCATCAAGCCATCCCTGCCGTCTGCAGCTTCACTATAGTGGTACTAAGATTACGTTTGAGCTCCCCACAGAATACAACCTGCTCCTTACTTCGGATGTATCCTAAGCAATGAATATGCCAGCCAACTGCCTACTAGGCATGCATCCTGTTAGTGAAAAACAACCCAAAGACCAGCTAGCTAGCATTAAGTGGCAGTCCTAACTGCATATAGAGCACTGTCAATGAATTAGTTTTTGGAGCTTACAGCCTAGAATCAAAATACAATGTTATTTGTTATTATTGTTATTATTATTATTGTTATTATAATTGTTGTTGTTATTATTACTATTATTATTGTTATTATTGTTATTATTTGACCTAGGTCACAGCTTGATAGGCTAAATCAATTTCATGACTATGTAACGTTAGCAAACTAATGTTAGTCTATTCTGGAGTAGCCAGCATCTTTAGTTATCTAGGCAATAGCCTAGCCAAAATTAAACGCCCTTAATAGTTTCCTTTAAATTGACATTTCTTTTAGTTTTATAACCCCTTAATAATAATAATCTATATTCAGTTTCCCTAGTCAGGTGAAATGCTCTGAAAAACCTCTGACCTCATAATTGTAGGATTGTATTATTCATTTAATTATTGGTGTATTTATTATGGAATATGTTGTATGTTTTAATATTGACAGAGTGACAAGGCCTGCTGTTTTTTGTTTTTATATTAATTACGCTACCTTTTGATGTTATGTTGCTTGTTTGTGTTTGCATTGTAGAAAAATGGGTTGAACTAAAAAAGTGTGTTCCAACTCAACCTGCAAGTGGGTAATGAATGTCAGCAGCAAGAACTGCCCAAAATGTGGCTGCAATCAACCATTTAAGCAAAGACAGACCAAGCGGGTGTTGAAATTTAAGGCCCAAAGTGCCCAGTGGGCGAAGAAGGTGAGAGAAGGGAGGAACACTTTGCATTTGTTTGACAATGCAGAAATTATGGTAAGCAACAGCTTGGTCAATACCTACTTCTTTTCCCAGTGCACTTACTGTACATAACCATATTGTATCAGAATAGTTTAGTCTGATAAGACAATGATTTTCTAAAGCGAAAGTACATTTTGAGTATAAAAATGTTTCTGTTCTACGGTTTTTGACCACTAATGGACGGTTTCCTGGGAAACAGATGAAGCCATGTGGTGTAGTTAAAAGCACGCTCAGTGTCGGGGAAACCGTAAACCGGCCCTAAGTGTTTAAGCAGTTCTTTATTGTATCTGTTATTATAGAGTGGTGAGTGGTGCACTGCATTTTGTGTTGTGAGTCCTGATTCTAGTAGGGACCCAAATGGATGCAGCTTTTTGCACTAGGCCAGCACTGACACTGATTCAACTTATCAAGTTTTCATCAAGCCTTCGATTAGTTGAATCAGGTGTGGTAGAGCTGGGCAAGAACAAAAATGGTCATCCCTTTGGGTCCTTTCTAGCTAGGATCAGGATTGGGAAACATTTGTGTTCGAGGCAAACAACTTAATTTTATATCTCAGGTTGAGAAGTTAAAGGCTCTAGTCCACAGGCCCCTCCTCCTATGGGGGAAATTTGACAAGAGGAGTGGATGGTTGGGACAGTACAACACCATCCCAGCAGGGGCCCAGGCAGTACTGGACAAAATGTATATTCTTTTTGAGATGTTCCTCAAAAGTATGTCATTGTCACATCGAGATGTGCTACACAAAGAAATGTCTGCTTATCATGAAATAATGGTCACATTAATGGTAACTTACTATTTGAAAATTCACCCTTTAAATGTATTGCCCATGCTACATTATATTAGCTTTATATCCATACAGTTAAGGAATGCAGCATTGCAACTTTCCATCTGACATATACACGCTACCGTACACACTACCCAAAGGTACCTGGAGAGGTATTAGGTATTAGACCACCAGCAGCCCATTGCGGCACATCAGCTGTCCACTGAAGGACCTTGTCCTCAGTGCACTGCAGTTCAGCCTTGAGATCCTCAAGTCCGCTTCTGATCTCTTAAAGTTTTTGAAGAGTCTGTGATGGAAAAATAACACACACTAATATCTTGTAATTGACAAACATTAAACCCAACACATGTTGTGGATCTAACGCTTACATGCACATCAAAAAGTAGAAAAACATAAACAAAATACCTTGATGTATCTTTTGGACAAGGCAACGTGGAGGCTGACGCTCTTCCGTCTATTCCACCCCATTGCATGCACAGTCAGCATGTCTGTCCTCACTGTGACGGTACAAGCATTTATATTTCAAATGTAGAAAAGTAGATATTAAAGTAGACATAAAAAGGCCTCAAAGTAATGTATAAAAAGTAAACAAACGTGGTTTAGCCATGTAGTTTGTGGTCAGAGCACATTGGGAGAGGTAGCTATTGACCTGTAAAATGTATGCATGACTAAGTCATTTTGGATAAAAGCGTCTACTAAGTGGCATATATTCTATAAATGGCATCTATACAGTATATATTATATATGTTACCTGTTCGACTTCCTTACCGGTTGTGTTGCCAGCCCCTTCTTGATTTCATCCACTCCACTGTATCTGAAAGCAGTAGAGTGGGGTTAAAAACGTAATTAAGCTATTTCAATCAATACTCATCAAACATCTTAACAAACATCTTAACATAACATCTAAAACCTCACCTCACAATTTTTTGAGCCCTTGTGTGCATGACCGAGAGAATAGGTTTCATCTCTGTCAGTGGCTGTAGATCCATCCGGCAAGACCTGTGCCACCTTACGCAAGTAGGGATAGTACTGGTATATGACATCCATTGCAAAGTACACAGCCTTGATCTCCTGCTGCAGGAAGAGTGGGTATGCAAAAATGTCCCCTCCATACATGTTTAGTGCCCTAAGAAGGAAGCCATGCCTGCATACGACAACCTCAACACCCTCCTCGTCAAGCTTGTTGGCCCTTCTAGCAGTTTCCCTAGCTGCTGTCCAATGTGATGTCCCACAACTGCCTTTGCTTTGAGTCTACATAAATAAACAAGAATTCAAGCAAATTCAGACCAAAATAGTTGAAGTTACATGTTGCTCAAAACTTTCTACTTATCTTGCTGCTCGTGGCAATGTCATATCCCTGAGTCTTAGTTTGTTAATATAACTTTTTAATCTGAATACTCTGATTAATATGGAAACTAACCAGATGATGAGACCTTGCGAGGCAGCACACCACTCCCCTGTACGGTGCATGGTGTCCGGTTTCCTTCACTGTCACTCTTGCGCCAGGAAGCAGCACTTCTCTCACTCTCATCCTTTCCATTCTGCTTTGAAGTGTTGTGTGATGTAAGGTACAGGGTAGGAGTATGAGAATTAGCTGACTGGAGTAAAATTAAACCAATCCACAAACAATGCACTTATTGGATATGTAAATAACATGAATGGGACTTCATTTAACTGAGAAGGAGTGCAGCTTCCAGGGTGGAACTGGATTGGTCCCTTTCAGATGACATTTTGGTTGAACAGAAAGAACATACTGTACAAACAACATTGTATTTCCAGTTGTGCTGGGATGTATAATAGAAATCATCACGTAAGTGAACCTATGGTTTATTTAAGATTTGGTTGGTTGAATCTACTGCTGACATTGCAAATACGCCTACATTCTAACAAGATTGCACTTAATTGATTGAAGATGGTATACAACGTACTAACAATCAAAACAGGGGGATCTTGTAAACTAATAAAATGTTGTTAATTCTCCCTAACTATGAGTGTGGTGCTATTTTCAATAGGCTAGGTCTTTCATGGGAAAAATATTGTAATTCTCAATTTCACGGTTAGATTAGGTTTAGCAGGAGGTTATCTGCTGGGGACAGGAAAGTAATCTCAACGGGACAGTTTGCACACAGCGCCCCCAAGTGAAGATGCTGGTGCAAACCCAATCTTCACCTATTGCGTTTTTTAGCATAACAACATAACATAAGTCCCACCACTTGTAATAATAAACAGCTGAGGAATGGGTCATAGAAAATGTAGTAACCCCTTTCAAAGTCATAGACAGTAGCCAAGAACTGACAATCTATGACCCATTCATCAAGAATTGAAATGACTCCCAGATCCCAGATTGTACCTTTATGATTCCCAAATTGCAGAATGTACCTTTATAGCTGGTATCAGGCAAAGTTAGCCATTTACCTAGCAAGCACACGCTAGCAATGTTGGAAGCTCTAATAACAGATCGTAGATCTGCATACTAATACACTCATTTTACATTACATTTTAGTCATTTAGCAGACGCTCTTATCCAGAGAGACTTACAGTTAGTGAGTGCATACATTATTATTTTTATTCATACTGGCCCCCCGTGGGAATCGAACCCACAACCCTGGCGTTGCAAACGCCATGCTCTACCAACTGAGCTACATCCCTGCCGGCCATTCCCTCCCCTACCCTGGACAACGCTGGGCCAATTGTGCACCGCCCCATGGGTGGTGCTCAACCACGATCAGGGCTCTCCTGATTTGTAGAACTGATCCTGAACTAGTGTTTAAGTGCTGCAGCTTCCATCTAGCTAGACACCAAGCCACGCTAGCCACCTAGCTAGCTAGCGTTAATTTAGTGCTGCTTTCTAGTGGTAAATTATGTGGTAAATAAGGTAACCAAGCTGAACCAACAAAATATTTTGAGAAACTATCAACTTATGATGCTGTGACTGTGTCTTAAAATTCAAATAATGATCATATATGGTTATAAACTGTAAATTAATTGTTTGCTCATTGTTCTAGGCTAACCTTACCTTGATAGCGATCCAGTCTCCGTTCAATTTCGGAGCTCATCAGTCTCCGTAAAATTTCAGAACTCATTGGGGAAAGCCGAGTTTGGGCGCCGACATCACCAACGTAGATTTGACATGATTTTGTTGTCCCATTGTAGTGGATAAGGAGTAAAGTGCGTACTGTGGCCACGTGAAAAGTGATTTTGATTTATGTGTGGTATACATACGCCGTTATGAGTGACTAGTTTGAAATAACATACACACAGAGATCAAAAACAGGTTTTGTTTCTATTAAATAAATATGTCTCACAGAACGGTTCATACTAAACTCAGGTCGAAAAGACTCCTTTGTCTAATTTCTTTCAGAGAACTGACATGTAATTTTGCATTCAACAAACCCCCCTGAGCCTTGAGACATGGCAAGGAAAAACTACTTTTTATATTCAAGGAAAATGTCATAATAGTCTCAAAATATTGTCACAAACATGATATAACAAATTGTATATTTCAGACGTTCAGTTATAGTTATTGATCTACTTGAGTGCAAACAGGAAAAGGCCAACTGATGGAATGTCTATCTACTGAGCATATCTGATAAAGGCTGGTGGTGATGTCATTGGTCTGAAAGGTCAAATGTCAGATGCCTGAATGCACACGTCCCCTTTCAGCTCCGCATGGGCCCTGATACACACATTACTACACTGCCACCATACTCTAAGTCACAGGCCGGTCCTACATCAGAGCTCCATTCAGAGCACTAACACCCTCTCTCTCTCTCTCTCTCTCTCTCTCTCTCTCTCTCTCTCTCTCGTACACACTTCTGAGCTCTGAGAAAAATGAGCAACCCTTTCAAGGCTGAAAGCCTTTGAATGAACTTTTGTGTTAAAACACAGTCAGAGCTATGCGAGTGTGTGTGCACGCGTGTGCATGTGTGTGAGTGACTGAGCAAGCGCAAACGTCATGTAAGTTTGATTGTGTGTGAGTCTTGAGGGAGGTGGAGGTAGTGTGGTTGCCCCTGTACATTTTTATGTGAAACACAGTCAGAACTCTGTGTGAGAGTGTCTTTGTGTGCGTACTGTATGTGTGTGTGTGTGTGTGTTTGTGTGTGTGTCAGTAAACCAAAACAGCGGGTGCACACACACACCCCAGAGTAGGAGCAGCACTCTGGTAGGTCACAGTGATCCAGCCATCTGCTCCTGCAATCAAACACTGGAGTAACGTTGGCACACACACACACACAATCAGAGCCACACATGAACAGTTAGAGCCACACACACACACACACACACATTGCTGGCAATCACACACAGTACACACACGTGCAAACACACTGCTGGCACACACACAGAGCCGGTTTGCTGGAACACATTCTGTAAGGGCAGCCAACATGCAAACAAGCACTGTGTCACGCACACAGGCTCACAGTGTTTCACTAACACACACAAATGCCTGTTCACACATCAGAGTGTCTCATTTACACACGCACACACGTCAGGCTCAGATTGCAGGAAGCTCTTTGCACGCAGCTCAGCCAGCAGCAGCCGGTACTAATCAGCACAATCCACCTGCAGATCGTTATGGATCGCTTACCACAATCCGCACACACACACTTTCTAACACAATGACACCTCTCACGCTCACACTGCGCACTCAATAATCAGCGGGAATCCACCTACAGATCGTTATGGATTCCTTATCACAGTCTACACACACACACGCGCGCGCGCATGAGCGTCCACCCTTCCCTCTCCCCGCCTTGCCGGGCTAACGGGTTCCCCACAGGGCGCCACGCTGCGTTAGCGCAGCCTCACTGGGGATAATTACAGAGCAGTGCGGCGGGGCGAGCCTGGCATCGTGCCAAGGCTGCTCAGCGATACAGAGAGACAGAGAAAGGGAGAAAGAGAGAGGAGGCGGGGAGAAAAACATAAAAGGACGAGAATTCTATAGCCTATTGTATAGACTTTCAACCAGCCAGGTCGTTCAAAATTGATGTCGAAATTGGACGTCTATAATGTCCCGAGGATGTCGGGAAATGCCTCTAAAACTGGCCACTAGGGACAATAGTGAGCGCTATCCATCAAGTAGTCTTGGGTTGGGTTTTAACCCTATCCCAAACCTTAACCCTTACCTTAACCATTTGGAAAGCCATAAGCGTTCACAGTCTCACTGCAGAATTTGACGTTCATCCATGTTCTCCAAACATCAAATTTCGAAGTTGCTCCAAACAGCAAATTTCGAAGTGTTTTTGTTGCTCCTGCTGCACTATATAGTTCCATTTAGAAGTTAAGGGTTAAGTTTAGGCACTCATTCCAAATGGTTATGGTAAGGGTTAAGGTTTGGGATAGGGTTTTTTACCCTTAACTTTGACTTTTGATGTTTGGAGAAATGGAATGATACAGAGCAGGAGGAACAACAAAAACACTTTGACATTTGAAGTTTGGAGAACTTGGATGAAAGTGTAATTCTACAGTGAGACTGTGAAAGCTTGTTGCTTTCAACACATCTAGCCTATTAGCAATAGATTTCTAACCAATGATTAATAATACATCAATTAATCAATCACACTTATCCTGCCTTTGGATCACTGTTGTGAAGTATCATTAGGCAATCAATACTAATATTTTTATTGGGGTGAAATGAAAAATGTCTGTAATAAAATAGAATTAGCAGAGTTGCCTAAAGAAATGTAAAAAGACAAAAAAGAATATCCTGGATTTCTAAAAGCCTTCTGCTATGAAGCATTCTGTTAGAACATAGCAGACCAGCAGCTTTAATAACGCAGCGGAGTTGTCCCGCTTCCCTCTCTCCCTCCCTCTCCCATCCCTCCCTCTCACTCCCCGTGAGCTCTTTCGAGTTCCGCTCATAACCTCGCCACTCACCCTCCCAGTTCCCCGCCTCTTCCTCCCTGCTCTCCCCCTCCCATGCCTATTATCTCCCCGCTCTGGCTGAGCTGTCAGGCTGCGCACACACACACTCTCTCTCTCTCAAATA
This sequence comes from Coregonus clupeaformis, assembly GCF_020615455.1. Taxonomy (NCBI): domain Eukaryota; kingdom Metazoa; phylum Chordata; class Actinopteri; order Salmoniformes; family Salmonidae; genus Coregonus; species Coregonus clupeaformis. The sequence continues at coordinate 43,148,518 of NC_059214.1, read as the reverse complement.
AACACACACACGCTCAAAAACACCTCGGCGCTACGGAGCTCTGAGAGGCCGCCAGCGCTTTACTCCCTCCTCCCCGTGCTACTGCGATTAGCCGTGGCAGGCTGGGAGAGAAGGCGTGATAGTGCGAGAGAGAGAGAGCTTTCCAAATTTAAGGAAAGCTTAGACTATGTACAGACTCAGTGAGCATAGCCTTGCAATTGAGAAAGGCCGCCGTAAGCAGACCTGGCTCTCAAGAGAAGACAGGCAATGTGCACACCGCCCACAAAATGAGTTGGAAACTGAGCTGCACTTCCTAACCTCCTGCCAAATGTATGACCATATTAGAGACACATATTTCGCTCAGATTACACAGATCCACAAAGAATTCGAAAACAAATCCAATTTTGATAAACTCCCTTATCAACTGGGTGAATGTTCCAATGTTCCAACATCTAGTGGAAAGCCTTCCCAGAAGAGTAGAGGCTGTTATAGCAGCAAAGGAGGGACCAACTCCATATTAATGCCCATTATTTTGGAATGAGATTTTCGACAAGCAGGTGTCCACATACTTTTGATTATGTAGTGTATGTACATATAACTATGAATAAAGTGACAGGAAAAGTAGCAGCAGCGTATACCCGACATCACTACCGGTTAACACACATTTCCTGAGTGTCGCTACATGTCAGTCGTCTAGACATTTTTGCACATCAGGGCATGATGGGTGCTGAACCTGGAGCTCGGTTTGTTTTGAACGTTTCTGAACAAGCGTTTTCCTGACAGAGTTGAGTTAAAATAAAAATATTTCGAATTTGGATCCTGCGAAGCGCTGATCTTATAAACCAAAAAGTCTGAAGCTGCGTGGTCTGCTAGCATAGCTGCTATCAAGCTAGCCAGTCTTCCCTGACAGCTTGAACACAGCCCATGATGCGGCTAGCCCTTGTGGCTGGGACCACAGATTGTCCCGGGCTGGTGGCTGTTTAAATCCCTTTACTTGACCCCTTTTCTACACTCTTTGTTGCTGGTTTCCATCTGCCCTGCGACCTGTCCTGGCTGGAACTGCATGGAGTACCAGTGTTATCCTACGTTGCTACCATGTCGCCCAAAGCTAATGGAGAGGACAGTGTTTATCACAGGTGCCTGATATTTTAAATCAACAAAATATGTCTACAAGCAGTTGTTACAGCAACAGGAACATAGCTTCAAGAGCTTTGTCCAAATAATGGTGGATTCAACTAACAAAAGAATAGTTGATCTGACCAGAGAGGTCCAGGACCTTAAGAACAGCTTGCAGTTCTCCAAGGGAGAGGTGGATGTCTTGAAAGAAGATTGCAGCTAGATGACAACAAACTGTAAATCTACAAGAGATGACATCAGCACAGTATGTGAATCATTATGAACGATCACTGGGAAAACAGATTATCTAGAGGGACAGTCCAGACAGAATAACATTGTTGTGGATGGCATACCAGAGTCTCATGTGGGGTAAGGTTGCGATGGGGTGAGGTTGTGTTCCTCTAAGCGGGGAGGTAAGCTTGGCTTCTTCTTTATATGTGTCGAGTAAAGCTTAAACCATGCATTTAGATTGTAGGTAGGTATTGTAGTTAGGTATTGTAGGTAGTTTATCCAGGTAGTTATTGTAGGTAGTTATTGTAGGTAAATATTGTAGTGTATTCGGCTGAGCCCGGTGAAGCACGAGGCTAGCTAGCTAACCCACTACCTAGACCAATAAAGCTAGCTAGCTAGCGGGTAGCTACTGGTAATCTGGTAACTGTTAGCAACTGTGGATAGTTGTTTCCAATGTTATTTCACGCTTAAGAGTACCTGTAATTATTGTAGGTAGGTATTGTAGATAGTTTATCTAGGTAGTTATTGTAGGTAGTTATAGCCAACTTTACCAGCTAGCAGTCTACACCGCAGCCACTGCTAGCTAGCCAACCTTACCAGCTAGCAGTACTGTAGCAACCAAATACATTACAACGGAACTATTTGATTTGATTAGTGTAATGTTAGCCAGCTACATTCGTTCGCAGCGACACCGTTTTCCATACTAAGTCAACACCGCAGCCACTGCTAGCTGGCCAACTCTACCAGCTAGCAGTACTGTAGCAACTAAATACATTTCAACGGAATGATTTGATTAGTGTAAAGTTAGCTAGCTACATAGTTGTCTTGGTATCAAAGACAAGGGTGTAGTATAGAGAAACTATCGAGGTTAGCTAGCCAGCTACATTTTCAAACAGTTAACACCGCAGCCACTGCTAGCTAGCCAACATTACCAGCTAGCAGTACTGTATCATTTTAGTCAATGAGAATTTTGCAACGTAAGCTTCACTTTCTGAACATTCGAGATGTGTAGTCCACTTGTGTAGCTAGCATGACTGACTTTGTGCTAGCTAGCCAACGTTTAATTACTTCTGCGTTATGAAAGGAACTAGACACGGACATGAATGATCCATTGGTAGTTTGTTGTAACCAAGTATTGGTGCTAAAGGCATCATAGGATACGGTGCCCTGGGCGGTTTTCACAGAAGAATAATGTACCAAGTTAGCTAGCTGAATAAACTAATTTAGTCTATTCCTGGCAACATTGAACTACTGTAGATTACAACAATTATAATTTCTAAAGTGGAAGTTGGAAGAGTTGTATTTGAGTGTTTCAGTGAAAGGTTAGTGAGGGAGGCCTCGCTTCCCCAGATGTTTAGTTAATTTCATTCCGATCTCCTTTGCATTAGTGTAGCCTTTTCTGTAGCCTGTCAACTATGTGTCTGTCTATCCCTGTTCTCTCCTCTCTGCACAGGCCATACAAACGCCTCACACCGCATGGCTGCTGCCTCTCTAACCTGGTGGTCCCAGCACGCACGACCCACGTGGAGTTGTCTCCGGCAGCCTCTGGAACTGCCGTTCTGCGGCCAACAAGGCAGAGTTCATCTCAGCCTATGCTACCCTCCAGTCCCTCGACTTCTTGGCGCTGACGTAAACATGGATTACCACAGAAAACACTGCTACTCCTACTGCTCTCTCCTCGTCTGACCATGTGTTCTCGCATACCCCGAGAGCATCTGGTCAGCGGGGCGGTGGCACAGGAATCCTGATCTCTCCCAAGTGGACATTCTCTCTTTCTCCCCTGACCCATCTGTCTATCTCCTCATTTGAATTCCATGCTGTCACTAGCCCATTCAAGCTTAACATCCTTATCATTTATTGCCCTCCAGGTTCCCTTGGAGAGTTCATCAATGAGCTTGACGCCTTGATAAGTTCCTTTCCTGAGGATGGCTCACCCCTCACAGTTCTGGGTGACTTTAACCTCCCTACGTCTACCTTTGACTAATTTCTCTCTGCCTCCTTCTTTCCACTCCTCTCCTCTTTTGACCTCACCCTCTCACCGTCTCCCCCTACTCACAAGGCAGGCAATACGCTTGACCTCATCTTTACTAGATGCTGTTCTTCTACTAATCTCACTGCAACTCCCCTCCAAGTCTCCGACCACTACTTTGTATCCTTTTCTCTCTCGCTCTCCTCCAACACTACTCACTCTGCCCCTACTCAGATGGTAATGCGCCGTCGCGACCTTCGCGCTCTCTCTCCCGCTACTCTCTCCTCTTCCATCCTATCATCTCTTCCCTCTGCTCAATCCTTCTCCCTCCGATCTCCTGATTCTGCCTCCTCAACCCTTCTCTCCTCCCTTTCTGGATCTTTTGACTCTCTATGTCCCCTATCCTCCCGGCCGGCTCGGTCCTCCACTCCTGCTCCGTGGCTTGACGACTCATTGCGAGCTCACAGAACAGGGCTCCGAGCAGCTGAGCGGAAATGGAGGAAAACTAGACTCCCTGCCGACCTGTCATCTTTTCACTCCCTCCTCTCTACATTTTCTTCCTCTGTTTCTGCTGCTAAAGCCACTTTCTACCACTCTAAATTTCAAGCCTCTGCCTCTAACCCTAGGAAGCTCTTTTCCATCTTCTCCTCCCTGCTGAATCCTCCTCCTCCTCCTCCCCCTCCCTCCTCCCTCTCTGTGGATGACTTCGTCAACCATTTTGAAAAGAAGGTTGACGACATCCAATCTTCATTTATTAAGTCAAATTACACCGCTGGTCCTGCTCACACTGCCCTACCCTATGCTTTGACTTCTTTCTTCCCTCTCTCTCCAGATGAAATCTTGCGACTTGTGACGGCCGGCCGCCCCACAACCTGCCCGCCTGACCCTATCCCCTCCTCTCTTCTCCAGACCATTTCCGGAGACCTTCTCCCTTACTTCACCTCGCTCATCAACTCATCCTTGACCACTGGCTATGTCCCTTCCGTCTTCAAGAGAGCAAGAGTTGCACCCCTTCTCAAAAAACCAACACTCGATCCCTCCGATGTCAACAACTACAGACCAGTATCCCTTCTTTCTTTTCTCCCCAAAACTTTTGAGCGTGCCGTCTTTAGCCAACTCTCTTGCTATCTCTCTCAGAATGACCTTCTTGATCCAAACCAGTCAGGTTTCAAGACTGGTCATTCAACTGAGACTGCTCTTCTCTGTGTCACGGAGGCTCTCCGCACTGCTAAAGCTAACTCTCTCTCCTCTGCTCTCATCCTTCTAGACCTATCTGCTGCCTTTGATACTGTGAACCATCAGATCCTCCTCTCCACCCTCTCTGAGTTGGGCATCTCCGGCGCGGCTCACTCTTGGATTGCGTCCTACCTCACAGGTCGCTCCTACCAGGTGGCGTGGCGAGAATCTGTCTCCGCACCACGTGCTCTCACCACTGGTGTCCCCCAGGGCTCAGTTCTAGGCCCTCTCCTATTCTCTCTATACACCAAGTCACTTGGCTCTGTCATATCCTCACATGGTCTCTCCTATCATTGCTACGCAGATGACGCACAATTAATCTTCTCCTTTCCCCCTTCTGATAACCAGGTGGCGAATCGCATCTCTGCATGTCTGGCAGACATATCAGTGTGGATGATGGATCACCACCTCAAGCTGAACCTCGGCAAGACGGAGCTGCTCTTCCTCCCGGGGAAGGACTGCCCACTCCATGATCTCGCCATCACGGTTGACAACTCCGTTGTGTCCTCCTCCCAGAGTGCAAAGAACCTTGATGTGACCCTGGACATCACCCTGTCGTTCTCCGCTAACATCAAAGCGGTGACCCGATCCTGTAGGTTCATGCTCTACAACATTCGCAGAGTACGACCCTACCTTACACAGGAAGCGGCACAGGTCCGAATCCAGGCACTTGTCATCTCCCGTCTGGATTACTGCAACTCGCTGTTGGCTGGGCTCCCTGACTGTGCCATTAAACCCCTACAACTCATCCAGAATGCTGCAGCCCGTCTGGTGTTCAACCTTCCCAAGTTCTCTCATGTCACCCCGCTCCTCCGCACACTCCACTGGCTTCCAGTTGAAGCCCGCATCTGCTACAAGACCATGGTGCTTGCCTACGGAGCTGTGAGGGGAACGGCACCTCCGTACCTTCAGGCTCTGATCAGTCCCTACACCCAAACGAGGGCATTGCGTTCATCCACCTCTGGCCTGCTGGCCCCCCTACCTCTGCGGAAGCACAGTTCCTGCTCAGCCCATTCAAAACTGTTTCGCTGCTCTGGCACCCCAATGGTGGAACAAGCTCCCCTCACGACGCCAGGACAGCGGAGTCACTCACCACCTTCCGGAGACACTTGAAACCCCACCTCTTTAAGGAATACCTGGGATAGGATAAAAGTAATCCTTCTACCCTCCCCTACCCCACCCCCCCAAAAAAAATATTATAATTATATATATATATATATATATATATATATATAGTAAAGTGGTTGTCCCACTGGCTATCATAAGGTGAATGCACCAATTTGTAAGTCGCTCTGGATAAGAGCGTCTGCTAAGTGACGAAAATGTAAATGAGAACTGGACTGAGACTGAGGAGAAAGTGAGAAAAATTATCACAAAAAAGCTGCAGATGGATCATAGGAAGATTGAGGTGGAGTGCGCCCACAGGACTGGAAAACCTGTAACCAGCCCAGGTGACAGACTCAGGCCGATAGTGGTCAATTTCTTAAGGTTCAAGGACAAGCACTGGCGGATTTACCGTTAGGCAGAATAGGCTGCGTCTTAATCCACCGCATCCGCCGATGTCGGCCTTCCGCATCTGCGGTGGAATGTGACAGAGGGTCGTCACCAGTTACCACAGCCACAAAGTCATAAACTCCGCTCATTTCGACAATTTATCGTCTTAAAATATGATTTTAAACCTAACCTTAACCACACACCACTAACCTTATACCAAACCCTAACCTTAAATTAAGAGCAAAAAGCGAATTTTAGTTTTCATTACTTTTTACAATATTATTGACTTTGTGGCTGTGGTAACTAGGGGAAACCAGATAACTACAGAGGTGTTTGTCAGTCCAGGAGACATCTGGAAAATCTGTCCTCTCATGAAAATGTCTGTAGCATCCAAATGGTTTGGCCTACAAATTAGTATGACCCCTCTATGGAAAGATGAGACTGTCACGAACACGATTTGCTCCACGACCCCCACAAGTGTCACGCCTGAAGGTAACCTGGTACCGGGGCCGAAAAATGAATGGAAGTGAATAGGGCATTTCCACGTCAAAGGTATAAAGGTAATTCCACTGTAAAAAAATAAAATAATAATAATAAAAAAGTTCTGAGCTTTCTTATCGCTCAAATATAGGACAGAAACTTCAAAACATACTTCCTTTTGATTGCATTTTTGACTATCTGTCTTTCCATGTATTAATCTGTTATTATGGGCTAATAGCAATAAGGCCAAATTCAGAGTTTCATTAAATATATATATATATATTTATATACCTACAGGAGTCCTACATTTCTAAAAACAAATAGCTAAATGATCCTTGGGATGACCATCTTAAAACAATTCCATACAGTGGGGAAAAAAAGTATTTAGTCAGCCACCAATTGTGCAAGTTCTCCCACTTAAAAAGATGAGAGAGGCCTGTAATTTTCATCATAGGTACACGTCAACTATGACAGACAAAATGAGGAAAAAAAATCCAGGAAACCACATTGTAGGATTTTTTATGAATTTATTTGCAAATTATGGTGGAAAATAAGTATTTGGTCAATAACAAAAGTTTCTCAATACTTTGTTGTATACCCTTTGTTGGCAATGACACAGGTCAAATGTTTTCTGTAAGTCTTCACAAGGTTTTCACACACTGTTGCTGGTATTTTGGCCCATTCCTCCATGCAGATCTCTTCCTCCATGCAGACATAAGTCTTTGATCACCTACCAACCAGTAATAATTCTGGCTCTCACAGACCTGTTAGTTTTTCTTTAAGAAGCCCTCCTGTTCTCCACTCATTACCTGTATTAACTGCACCTGTTTGAACTTGTTACCTGTATAAAAGACACCTGTCCACACACTCAATCAAACAGACTCCAACCTCTCCACAATGGCCAAGACCAGAGAGCTGTGTAAGGACATCAGGGATAAAATTGTAGACCTGCACAAGGCTGGGATGGGCTACAGGACAATAGGCAAGCAGCTTGGTGAGAAGGCAACAACTGTTGGCACAATTATTAGAAAATGGAAGAAGTTCAAGATGACGGTCAATCACCCTCAGTCTGGGGCTCCATGCAAGATCTCACCTCGTGGGGCATCAATGATCATGAGGAAGGTGAGGGATCAGCCCAGAACTACACGGCAGGACCTGGTCAATGACCTGAAGAGAGCTGGGACCACAGTCTCAAAGACAACCATTAGTAACACACTACGCCGTCAAGGATTAAAATCCTGCAGCGCACGCAAGGTCCCCCTGCTCAAGCCAGCGCATGTCCAGGCCCGTCTGAAGTTTGCCAATGACCATCTGGATGATCCAGAGGAGGAATGGGAGAAGGTCATGTGGTCTGATGAGACAAAAATAGAGCTTTTTGGTCTAAACTCCACTCGCCGTGTTTGGAGGAAGAAGAAGGTACAACCCCAAGAACACCATCCCAACCGTGAAGCATGGAGGTGGAAACATCATTCTTTGGGGATACTTTTCTGCAAAGGGGACAGGACGACTGCACCGTATTGAGGGGAGGATGGATGGGGCCATGTATCGCGAGATCTTGGCCAACAACCTCCTTCCCTCAGTAAGAGCATTGAAGATGGGTCGTGGCTGGGTCTTCCAGCATGACAATGACCCGAAACACACAGCCAGGGCAACTAAGGAGTGGCTCCGTAAGAAGCATCTCAAGGTCCTGAAGTGGCCTAGCCAGTCTCCAGACCTGAATCCAATAGAAAAGCTTTGGAGAGAGCTGAAAGTCCGTATTGCCCAGCGACAGCCCCGAAACCTGAAGGATCTGGAGAAGGTCTGTATGGAGGAGTGGGCCAAAATCCCTGCTGCAGTGTGTGCAAACCTGGTCAAGACCTACAGGAAACGTATGATCTCTGTAATTGCAAACAAAGGTTTCTGTACCAAATATTAAGTTCTGCTTTTCTGATGTATCAAATACTTATGTCATGCAATAAAATGCAAATTAATTATTTAAAAATCATACAATGTGATTTTCTGGATTTTTTATTTAGATCCCGTCTCTCACAGTTGAAGTGTGTGTGGACAGGTGTCTTTTATACAGGTAACAAGTTCAAACAGGTGCAGTTAATACAGGTAATGAGTGGAGAACAGGAGGGCTTCTTAAAGAAAAACTAACAGGTCTGTGAGAGCCGGAATTCTTACTGGTTGGTAGGTGATCAAATACTTACGTCATGCAATAAAATCCAATTAGTTAATTAAAAATTATACAATGTGTTTTTCTGGGTTTTTGTTTTAGATTCCGTCTCTCACAGTTGAAGTGTACCTGTGATAAAAATTACAGACCTCTACATGCTTTGTAAGTAGGAAAACCTGCAAAATCGGCAGTGAATCAAATACTTGTTCTCCCCACTGTACATATCCTTAAAAAATAAATATATATTCCCCTTTATTACTTTCCAACCCCGCCACCCTTTCCCCACTTGGAGTAAACTAGTGAACAACAACGCCTAGGCCTCTACTTCCAGCCCATACCCACTATCTACATTTTATGGACACAGTCAATTTTACAATAATTACATTTTGTTTGTTTTTTCTCCTGAACTACTTCTACTCTCAACATCTCCGATCATTTTCATGATGTCCATCCAGGTTTGCTTCTATATGCCATATCTTTCTAACTGTGCTCCTTCACAAAAGCTCCCAACCTACAACCCATACACTTATTATGGACACAGCATGCCTACATTATTAGTTATCTTGTTATTGTTTGTTGTTAGTTGTTATTAGTCACATCCTTCAGCTCCATTCAACACCTCCCATCTATCTCTTAATACCATCCATATAGGATTTCTATTTGCCATATATATTTCAATTGTACTGTGATGTCTTACAAAGGTTCTGAACCTTTCTATTCTCATTGTTTCTACAGATTGTGAATTGAAAATAAACATTTTTGCTAAAAGTATTATTATGTTATTGATTGATTGACTATGACTTTTCAGATCACCCAGTAGTGCTATCTGCAGGGTTAGCTCCAGGTAAATATTGCAATCCTTTAGCCATTCCTGGACCTGTGTCCAAAAACAAGCTACAAATGGACAGTACCAAAACAAATGATCTAATGATTCTGTCTCTTCGCAGCAAAATCTGCAGAGCTGGGAAGATTGTACCCCCCATATAAATAACATTCTATTGGTAGCAAGAATTTTATATAATAATTTAAGTTGAAAGATTCTAATTTTTGAATCCGGTGTCGTTTTGCATATCAGTTCATAAACACTATGCCATGGGATCAGTATGTCAAAAATCTCTTCCCAACTATTTTGCAATCTATATGGGACGGCTGTCAATCCTTTGGTCCTTAAATGAAACGGATATACTTTTTTATTTATCACAGTTTTCCTTAACCAATTATGTTCTTTAATGCAAGGCCGACAGACAAGTTCCTTACTTTCTCCTCCTTCCACTTTCCTCTTCCATTTTTGCAGTAAGGCTGCAATTATTTGGTTGTAATTTTGGGTAGAGCAGACATTTCCATATGTTTTTGTTAGCTGCATGTGCTACATAACTCCACCAGTCCTACCGATGATATCATTTACAAAGATTATACCTTTTTTAAACATTTTGTCCAAAAAAAAAGGTTTTGGGTCAATTAGTATATTTGAGTTTAACCACAATATTTGTTGCATTATTTGTTCTGTCGTTTCTGGAGGATTAAATTGAAATTGCAACCAACTTTCTATGGCTTGTTTTAGAAATAGTGATATCTGGGAGATGATTTCCTTTTCAAATAACTGAAAGTGAGTGGTTGTAATCTGAATAAAGGGAAAAAGGCCATTCATGAACATTGGGTGAGACAATCTTACTAATTTGCTAGAGAACCAATTCGGATTTAAGTATAACTTTTGTATGACTGAAGCTTTTAGTGATAGGTCTAATGCTTTAATATTTAATAATTTCTGTCCTCCGAATTCATATTCATTATATAAATAGACCCGTTTAATTTTGTCTGGCTTGCCGTTCCAAATAAAATGGAAAAAAAATTTCTCATATAATTTCAAAAATTGTTCACTAGGCGTAGGCAAGACCAAAAGCAAATAGGTAAACTGGGATAATACTAAAGAATTAATCAGGGTGATTTTTCCACAAATTGACAGGCACCCACCTTTCCATGGTAGCAAGATCTTATCTATTTTTGCTAACTTTCTATTATAATTTATTAAAGTGAGATCATTTATTTCCTTTGGGATATGTATTCCGAGTATATCCACATCACCATCAGACCATTTTATTGGTAAACTACATAGTAATGTAAAAATTGTATTTTTTATTGATCCAATACGTAATATAGTACATTTGTCATAATTTGGTTGTAATCCAGAGTGGTTAGAAAATGTATCTAGATCCTCTATGAGGCTGTGGAGGGATTCTAGTTGTGGATTTAAAAGGAAACATGAATCATCAGCGTACAATGACACCTTTGTTTTTAAGCCCTGGATTTCTAATCCCCTGATATTATTGTTGGATCTGATTTTAATAGCTAACATCTCGATGGCCACAATAAATAGATATGCCGATAGTGGACAACCTTGTTTCACTCCTCTTGACAGTTTAAAACTTTCTGAGAAATCGCCATTATTTACTATTTCACACCTAGGGTTACTATACATGATTTTGACCCATTTTATAAGAGATTCACCAAAATTGAAATGCTCCAGGCATTTATATATAAACCTCAGTTGTACTTTATCAAATGGTTTTTCGAAGTCTGCTATGAATAGCAGGCCTGGTTTCTCAGATTTTCCATAATGTTCTATTGTTTCCAATACTTGCCTTATATTATCTCCAATGTAAAAAACCTGTCTGATTAGAATTAATAATATCCAACAATACCTTTTAATTCTATGCGCTATACATTTTGCTATAATTATTGCATCACAACACTGAAGTGTAAGGGGCCTCCAATTTTTTTAATGGACTAGATCTTTATACACTGCTCAAAAAAATAAAGGGAACACTTAAACAACACAATGTAACTCCAAGTCAATCACACTTCTGTGAAATCAAACTGTCCACTTAGGAAGCAACACTGATTGACAATAAATTTCAAATGCTGTTGTGCAAATGGAATAGACAACAGGTGGAAATTATAGGCAATTAGCAAGACACCCCCAATAAAGGACTGGTTTTGCAGGTGGTGACCACAGACCACTTCTCAGTTCCTATGCTTCCTGGCTGATGTTTTGGTCACTTTTGAATGCTGGCGGTGCTTTCACTCTAGTGGTAGCATGAGACGGAGTCTACAACCCACACAAGTGGCTCAGGTAGTGCAGCTCATCCAGGATGGCACATCAATGCGAGCTGTGGCAAGAAGGTTTGCTGTGTCTCTCAGCGTAGTGTCCAGAGCATGGAGGCGCTATCAGGAGACAGGCCAGTACATCAGCAGACGTGGAGGAGGCCGTAGGAGGGCAACAACCCAGCAGCAGGACCGCTACCTCCGCCTTTGTGCAAGGAGGAGCAGGAGGAGCACTGCCAGAGCCCTGCAAAATGACCTCCAGCAGGCCACAAATGTGCATGTGTCTGCTCAAACGGTCAGAAACAGACTCCATGAGGGTGGTATGAGGGCCCGACGTCCACAGGTGGGGGTTGTGCTTACAGCCCAACACCGTGCAGGATGTTTGGCATTTGCCAGAGAACACCAAGATTGGCAAATTCGCCACTGGCGCTCTTTGCTCTTCACAGATGAAAGCAGGTTCACACTGAGCACATGTGACAGACGTGACAGAGTCTGGAGACGCCGTGGAGAACGTTCTGCTGTCTGCAACATCCTCCAGCATGACCGGTTTGGCGGTGGGTCAGTCATGGTGTGTGTGGTGGCATTTCTTTGGGGGGCCGCACAGCCCTCCATGTGCTCGCCAGAGGTAGCCTGACTGCCAATAGGTACCGAGATGAGATCCTCAGACCCCTTGTGAGACCATATGCTGGTGCGGTTGGCCCTGGGTTCCTCCTAATGCAAGACAATGCTAGACCTCATGTGGCTGGAGTGTGTCAGCAGTTCCTGCAAGAGGAAGGCATTGATGCTATGGACTGGCCCGCCCTTTCCCCAGACCAGAATCCAATTGAGCACATCTGGGACATCATGTCTCGCTCCATCCACCAACGCCACGTTGCACCACAGACTGTCCAGGAGTTGGCGGATGCTTTAGTCCAGGTCTGGGAGGAGATCCCTCAGGAGACCATCCGCCACCTCATCAGGAGCATGCCCAGGCGTTGTAGGGAGGTCATACAGGCACGTGGAGGCCACACACACTACTGAGCCTCATTTTGACTTGTTTTAAGGGCAAGTTGGATCAGCCTGTAGTGTGGTTTTCCACTTTAATTTTGAGGGTGACTCCAAATCCAGACCTCCATGGGTTGATAAATTTGATTTCCATTGATAATTTTTGTGTGATTTTGTTGTCAGCACATTCAACTATGTAAAGAAAAAAGTATTTAATAAGATTAGTTCATTCATTCAGATCTAGGATGTGTTGTTTAAGTGTTCCCTTTATTTTTTTGAGCAGTGTATTTTCCACTTGTATCCTGTTTCAGTAATAATGAGATCAGACCTTCTTCTTGAGTGTCAGATAATCTACCAGTTACATAGGAGTGGTTAAAACATGCTAATAACGGTCCTCTTAGTATATCAAAAAAGGTTTGGTATACTTTGACTGGTATGCCATCCAACCCTGGAGTTTTCCTGGACTTAAAGTCTTTAATTGCATCCATAAGTTCCTCCTCTGTAATTTCACCTTCACATGAGTCTTTCTGTTTGGCTGTTAATTTTACATTATCAATAGAAATAAATATCTACAATTAGCTTCAGTTAGAGGAGATGGAGGCGACTGAAACGAAAACATATGCTTAAAGTACCTTGTTTCCTCCTTCAAAATATCATTTGGTGAATCATGGGTTACTCCGTCAATTGTAACCAGTTTCATTAAATTATTTTTGGTAGCATTCCTATGTTGAAGATTTAAAAATAATTTGGTGCATATTTCCCCATATTCCATCCAGTTTGCTTTATTTTTTATAATATATTACACTTGATCTTTCTTGAATAAGTTTCTCCATTTCTTTTTGTTTTTCCTCTAATTTATTCTGAGCCTCTATGTCACAGTTTTTATTGCCATCTATATGTTCTGTTACACTTTTTATTTCCTTTGTTAGTATAAACTATTTTGACCTAAATTGCTTTTGTTTTCGAGATGAGTACTGAATTGCATGGCCTCTAAAGGCACATTTAAAGGTGTCCCATACAATAAGGGGATTTGCTGTACCTATGTTATGTCGGAACAAGTCAGTTATAAATTCCTTTGTCCTAGTTAAAAATAAATTATCATCCAATAGGCTTTGATTAAATTTCCAATATCCTCGCCCACGTGGAAATTCAGTAAGATAATGTCTATGCCAATTATATGATGGTCCGACCACATTCTGTCCCCTATCAACACTTTTTAAACTTTTGGTGCCAGCAAGAATGAGATAAGAAAGAAGTCAAGACGACTAGCTTGATTGAGTCTCCGCCATGTATATCTCACTAGATCAGGATATTTAAGCCTCCATATATCTACTAGTTCTAATGTATCCATGACATTCACGATTTCCTTAAGAGCATGTGGGTGATTGTTTGTGGTGTGATTTCCTTTACGGTCCATTGAGCTATTTAAAACAGTATTATAATCCCCCACCATAATAATATTGTCTTGAATTGCTTGCAGGGTTGATAATTTATTATATATATTGTCAAAGAAGTGTGGATCATCATTATTTGGTCCGTAAATGTTAATGAGCCATATCTGTTTATTGTCCAATAACATATTTAAAATAATCCATCTACCTTGCATATCTATTTGGACAATTTGCACATTCGGATCGAAATTACTATTAATTAATATCATCACCCCTTTTGAATTTGTTTGCCCATGGGAGAAGTATATTTCGCCCCCCCATTCCTTTTTCCACGCAACTTCATCTAGAATTGTTGAATGAGTTTCCTGTAAACAATAGATATTATATTCCTTCTCTTTGAGCCATGTAAATATTGTTCTTCTTTTGTTATTATCAGCTAAGCCATTACAATTATAACTGGCTATACTTATTTCACCATACACCATAATGAGATACAAGTTTGAAGTCTATTTATCATTATATATGTTTGTAAATTTACCAATAAAAAATACCGTAATGATTGAGTGTCCATATAGCTGTACCGTGATATTTGCATTGCTACGAAGTATCCCTTCAATTGTTCTCCACTAATTCCCCCGCTAAAGCCCCTCCCCATCCCAAGTTGAGCTGTCATCCCAGTGATCGGCATCCCACCCACATCCCTCCGGATCCCTAGGGCCCCGAGAGGCCAGGACCCATCCATCGAAAACAGCAAACAGTGCCACGCACAAAACAGAAGCAGATTAACCGCCAAAAGCATTTCCAATGCTGTTACCTCTATATATAACTATATAAATATATAAATATATATCTATTCAAATATCTTGCATATCTTATTTTCCATCATTATCAATTAATATGCGTAATAATGTCGGCAGTTCATGCGTAGGATTTTAACATATAACCCGGATTGCCATTGTATTACATTTAATTTATTGACAAGCAATTATTATCCTAGCAAATAATTACCGCGGCCCATCCCATACCCCCCAACATCCCCACCCCCCACAACAGATGCCGGACAAACACACATGCACACACTCCCCCACACACACACACACACACACAATCCAACATAAAATCAGATACTCAACGGTTGTTATATCCCAGAGCCCAACTCAAGAAAGGACCTGATTTACGAGTGCACATACAGTTACAGCTGATTGAGAAAGCATGCAAGATTGAGCAGAAATTGACAACAATGTGAGATTTGATTAATCTACTTAATCTATGTCAAGTCCTAGGTGATGGAGATCAGATCCACCCTCTTCACCTGTCATACTCTTTTTTTGTCCAGACAGCATCTGATACATGGGCTACATATAGTAAGACAGAGGGGTGCTGTTTTGCTCACTCAGATGCTTTCTCCGGTGAGATAGTTTCAGCCATTTTGGATGAATGTGCGAAGGTAACCTTCTTTGCCCCAGGCAGACTGACCTCTGCTGCTATAGTCCACCACCAAGTGCTAACATTCATTATCTGGATAATATGTGTGCAATGCTTGATAATGTATGTGATGTTAGCAGAGAGGTCTATTTTCTGGGTGACCTGAATATAAACTGGTTTTCATCAAGCTGTCCGCTGAAGACGAAGCTACTCACTTTAACCACTGCCTGTAATCTGGTTCAGGTTACTAATCAACCTACCAGGGTGTTTACAAACAGTACAAGAACTATATCATCCAGGTGTATTGATCACATTTTTACCAATGCTGCAGAACCCTGCTCTAAAGCTGTACCATACCAATTGGATGTACTGTACTAACCATATAGTGGCCATATGTAGAAAAGCCAAAGTTCCGAAGGCTGGGCCTAAAGTGTGTAAGAGATCATACAAAAAGTTTTGTACTGACTCCGATGCTGAAGATATGAAAAACATTTGTTGTTCTGATGTGTGAAATAAGGAGCATCCAGAAGCTACACTTGATGCATTTATTAAATTGTTTCTTCCAGTTATTGATAAGCATGTACCTATTAAGAAACGGACTGTTAGAACTGTTAAGGCCCTGTGGATTGATGAGGAATTGGTTGAGAGGGACGAGGCAAAAGGAGTGGTGAATAAGTCTGGCTGCACATCTGATTGGCAACCTACTGTAAATTGTGAAATGGTGTGACTAAACTGAACAAAAAGAGAAGAAGAAATGGTATTATGAAACCAAGTAAATGACTAAGTATGATGGAAAAAAGCTTTGGAATACTTTAAATGAAATTATGGGAAGAAATACAAATTCAACTCCATCTTTCATTGAATCAGATGGCTCATTTATCATAAAACTGTTTGATGTTGCCAGTTACTTTAATTATTATTTAATTGGCAAAGTAAGCAAACTTAGGCATGAAATGCCAACAACAAACTTAGATCCATCATATTCATGCATAAAATACCTAATAATGAAGGGAAAGCATTGTCATTTAGAATTTTGTAAAGTTAGTGTGGGTGAGATGGGAAATTAATTGTTGTCCAATAATGAGAAACCACCTGGTATTGGTAACTTGGAAATCTACTGAGGATGGCATCGGACTATATTGCCACTCCTATTTGTCATATCTTTAATCTGAGTCTGGATAAAAAAAATTGTCATCAGACCTGGAGGGAAGCCAAAGTCATTCCGCTACCCAAGAATGGTAAAGCACCCTTTACTGGTTCTAATAGCCGACCAATCAGCTTGCTGCCGACTCTTAGCAAACCCTTTGGATTTGTTTTCCTTCCCCCAGATAAAATGCTATATCTCTGTAAACAAGTTAAAAACAGACTATTAGAGAAGGGCTCAACATGTACTGCACTGACACAAATGACTGATGATTGGTTGAAATAAATTAATAATAAGAAGATTGTGGGAGCTGTAATTGTAACGATCCCGGCAGTCTGAGTCGGGTCCTGTCTGTGGACTAGTTTTTTCTGCTCGTGATCTCCAGTTTCCCGAGGGTTCTGGAACGCTCCGGGGAGCTCTCTTGTTTTCCGCACCTGCATCCCATCAGCAATCTGCACACCTGGTCCTGATCATCACCCTTCTTAGGCTCTGGCCTAACATCCATTCCCTGCCGGATCGTTAGCCATGAACAGTAGGTTTACCAGAGTATCAGTCTTAGAGCCTAGCGTTAGTTTTGTTGTTTTTGCACCTTGTTGTTTACTTACCTCCGTTTTGTTCCATCTGCAGTCACCCGTCCGGAACCTTCATCCAACCTCTGCCTGGTGGTCGGCGGCTGCCGACCCATGATGGGATCAACCACTGCACCCCCCAACAACTAATCAACGCCGCCCGCTCTGTTCCCTGGATTATTCAGCATCACTCTTGAATTGTAAATAAACACTCACCTTCGTTTCAACTTACCTTGTCCTGGTCTGCTTCTGGGTTCTGGCTTTGCAACTCGTGACAGAACGATCCGGCCAGTAATGAACCCAGCGGACCTGGACTCTGTTCGCCATGCCATTACCCAGCAGGAGAAGATGTTGGGCCATCATAGCACGGTACTACAGGAGATCGCGTTGTCAGTTCGGAACCTTTCTACCGGTCTGACGGAGGTCCAGAACCAACGCCAGTTTCCGGTGGAGGATCCACTACCGGTTTCACCCATCTCGCCTGCCGCTTCTGGAGCTGTGTCCTTCCGTGAGCCCAAGGTTCCGACGCCGGATAAATATGAGGGGGAGCTGGGAAGATGCCGTTCCTTCCTTATGCAGTGTGGATTAGTGTTCGATCTACAGCCCTACTCTTATGCCACAGACAAGGCTAGGATAGCCTTTGTGATTGAGTTGCTGCGTGGTCGAGCGCTGGAGTGGGCTTCAGCCGTTTGGGAACGACAGGATCCCTGCATGGCTTCATACCAGGGGTTCACGGCCGAGATGAGGAAGCTCTTCGACCATTCCCGTCCGAGGGGGGGACGCAGCTAGGCGCCTGTTTTCGCTTCGCCAAGGAACTCGCAGCGTGGCCGACTTCGTGATCGAGTTCAAGACGTTGGCTGTGGAGAGTGGGTGGAATGAGGAGTCTCTGCAAGCGGCCTTTTACCAGGGTCTGTCGGAGCAGCTCAAGGATGAGTTGATCTCCTATCCGGAGCCTAGTGACCTGGACAGCTTGGTAGCCTTGTCTATTCGGGTGGATAATCGAGTCCGAGAGCGAAGGAGGGAGAAGCAATGGGTTCCGTCCAACCGATCAGCTTCTCAGGTTCCAGTCGGGTCGTCAAACTGCGCGGCTCGCTAAAGTTGGGAGGACTTTTAGCGAGCCAGTTTCGACCTCTCAATACCTCTGTCAGACCCGTTTCCCGGCTACCCTTATGAACAGGAATCAGAGCTTAGCGATTAACGCTTTTATCGATTCAGGTGCCGATGGAAGCTTTCTAGATGCCGAGTTGGTGGAACAGCTGGGGCTTTCCAAGGAGCAATTGCCGGAAGCCATTGAAGCTACCACTCTGGACGGCAGTAGTCTGGCACGTATCACGATGAGGACTGAACCGGTTAAGATGCTGTTGTCGGGGAATCATTCTGAGATGATTTCATTCTTCATTCTGCCGTCTTCCCATGTTCCTCTGGTCCTTGGATACCCCTGGCTGAAGGAACACAATCCCACGTTCGATTGGGTGACGGGCAAGGTAACGAGTTGGAGCCTTGATTGTCATGCTAACTGTCTCAAGACTGCCTGTCCCCATTCGGTTCCCAGTCAGGTGATTGAGGCTAAACCCCCAGATTTGTCCCTGGTTCCCGAGACATATCACGATTTGGGGAAGTTTTCAGTAAGCAGAAGGCTCTGTCACTCCCTCCCCACCGACCATATGATTGTGCCATCAACCTGTTCCCTGGAGCTGTCTACCCCAAGGGAAGGTTATACAGTATCTCCCGACCTGAACGTGAGGCTTTGGAGACCTACATCAAGGAGTCCCTAGCTGCTGGTCTCGTTCGTCCCTCGTCATCACCCCTGGGGCAGGATTCTTCTTTGTGGGTAAGAAGGATGGCTCTCTTCGACCGTGCATTGATTATCGGGGGTTGAATGACATCACGGTCAAGAACAAGTATCCCCTGCCCTTGATGAGTTCTGCCTTCGACTCCTTACAGGGTGCTACGGTGTTCACCAAGCTAGACCTACGCAATGCGTATCACATGGTCCGGATCAGAGAGGGGGACGAGTGGTTGACGGGTTTCAATACACCGATGGGTCACTTCGAGTATCAGGTGATGCCGTTTGGACTGACCAATGCTCCAGCGGTGTTCCAGAGTATGGTGAACGACGTCCTGAGAGATATGATCGGTCTCTTTGTGTTTGTTTACCTGGATGACATTCTGATCTTCTCGAAGGAACCTTCCGACCACGTCCAGCATGTCCGGCAGGTTCTGCAGCGATTGTTGGAGAATCGCCTGTTCGTGAAGGCCGAGAAGTGCGAGTTTCACGCCCACACGACATCCTTTCTCGGGTACATCATCTCCAGGGGAGAGATTAGGATGGACCAGGAGAAGGTTAGAGCGGTTCTGGAATGGGCCCAGCCCGGTACGAGATTGCAGCTCCAGAGATTTTTTGGGGTTTGCGAATTTCTACCGCAGATTCATCCGGGATTACAGCCGTGTGGCCGCTCCGTTAACTGCCTTGACTTCCAGTATCAGGACCTTCAAGTGGAATCCGGAGGCGGATCGAGCGTTTCTGGATTTGAAGAGGCGATTCACCAACGCACCGATTCTCTCTCAACCGGACACGGCCCGTCAGTTCGTCGTTGAAGTGGACGCGTCTGATGTGGGAGTTGGCGCCATCCTGTCGCAGCGATGCTCCACGGACAGTAAACTCCATCCCTGCGCCTACTACTCTCGTCGCCTTTCGCCTGCGGAGAGGAATTACGATGTGGGTAACCGGGAGCTTCTCGCGGTGAAACTTGCCTTGGAGGAGTGGCGCCACTGGTTGGAGGGGGCGGAGCAACCGTTTATTGTCTGGACTGACCACAAGAATCTTGCTTACGTGCAATCGGCTAAACGTCTCAACTCCCGTCCAGGCCAGGTGGGCGTTGTTTTCGGACGATTCATGTTTTCCCTGACGTTCCGACCTGGATCTAAGAACGGCAAGGCGGACGCCTTGTCCCGGATGTTCTCCAAGACGGAGGAGAGTGGGTCCAAGACCGAGACAATTCTCCCCGGAACTGCGTCGTGGGAGCAGTTATGTGGAAGATTGAGGAGGAGGTGCTGGCGGCCCTTCGGACTCAGCCCGGTCCCGGTAACGGTCCACCCGGTCGGTTGTTTGTGCCTGAGTCGGTTCGTCCTGCTGTCCTCAAATGGTCCCACGCCAGCAAGATGGCTTGTCACCCTGGCGTGGCTCGGACAATGGCGTTTCTTCGCAGACGTTTTTGGTGGCCTGCCATGGCCGAGGATACTCGGGGTTTTGTTGCTGCCTGTCCAGTGTGTGCGCAGAATAAGAGTACCAATCGGCCCAGCTCTGGACTACTTCACCCCCTTCCTATTCCCCGGCGACCATGGTCGCATCTGGCCCTGGACTTCGTCACTGGGTTGCCCGCTTCTGAGGGGAACACGGTCGTTCTGACTATCGTGGACAGATTCAGCAAGTTCGCCCACTTTGTGCCAATTGCCAAGCTTCCCTCTGCCTCGGAGACGTCCGAGATCCTGGTTAGGGAGGTTTTCAGGGTCCACGGGTTGCCCAGTGATATCGTTTCCGACCGTGGCCCTCAGTTTACCTCTGCTGTCTGGAAGTCCTTCTGTTTGGCCATTGGAGCTACAGTCAGTCTCACATCTGGTTTTCACCCCCAATCCAATGGTCAGGCGGAGAGAGCCAACCAGAAGATGGAAACCACGCTACGCTGCCTGGTCTCTTCCAACCCCACCTCCTGGGTCTCTCAGTTGCCTTGGGTTGAGTATGCCCACAATACTCTCCCTACATCTGCCACTGGGATGTCTCCCTTCCAGTGCCTGTATGGCTACCAACCTCCCTTGTTCCCTTCTCAGGAGAAGGAGCTCTCAGTGCCCTCTGTTCAGGCCCATATTCGTCATTGCCACCGGACCTGGCATCGGGCCAGAAAGGCACTCCTTAGAGTTTCGGACCGGTATCAGCTCCAGGCGAATCGTCGCCGGATCCCCGCTCCCACCTATACCATCGGAGATAGGGTCTGGTTGGCCACACGGGATCTTCCGTTACGGACTGAGTCTAGGAAGTTGTTACCGAAGTTCATTGGTCCGTTTGTGGTGGAGAAGGTGATCAATCCAGTGGCAGTTCGACTCAAACTACCGAGGACGCTCAGAGTCCATCCCACCTTTCATGTCTCCTGCCTCAAGCCGGTTTTCCTCAGTCCTCTGTTGCCTCCTCCGCCTCCTCCTCCTCCTCCTCGGATGATCGGAGGTGGTCCTGCCTACACGGTGCGACGAATCATGGATTCCAGACGGCGGGGCCGGGGTTTCCAGTATCTCGTGGACTGGGAGGGGTATGGTCCTGAAGAGAGGAGTTGGATTCCGCGGCGACAGATCCTAGATGCTGACCTCATCCGTGACTTCTACCGCCTCCATCCTGGCGCTCCGGGAGTCCGCCCGGTGGCGTTCGTCGGAGGGGGGTACTGTAACGATCCCGGCAGTCTGAGTCGGGTCCTGTCTGTGGACTAGTTTTTTCTGCTCGTGATCTCCAGTTTCCCGAGGGTTCTGGAACGCTCCGGGAGCTCTCTTGTTTTCCGCACCTGCATCCCATCAGCAATCTGCACACCTGGTCCTGATCATCACCCTTCTTAGGCTCTGGCCTAACATCCATTCCCTGCCGGATCGTTAGCCATGAACAGTAGGTTTACCAGAGTATCAGTCTTAGAGCCTAGCGTTAGTTTTGTTGTTTTTGCACCTTGTTGTTTACTTACCTCCGTTTTGTTCCATCTGCAGTCACCCGTCCGGAACCTTCATCCAACCTCTGCCTGGTGGTCGGCGGCTGCCGACCCATGATGGGATCAACCACTGCACCCCCAACAACTAATCAACGCCGCCCGCTCTGTTCCCTGGATTATTCAGCATCACTCTTGAATTGTAAATAAACACTCACCTTCGTTTCAACTTACCTTGTCCTGGTCTGCTTCTGGGTTCTGGCTTTGCAACTCGTGACAGTAATGTTAGATTTCAGTTCAGCCTTTGATATAATTGACCATAACCTGTTGTTGGGAAAACGTATGTGTGATGGCTTTTCAACCTCTGCCATATCGTGGATTCAGAACTATCTATCTAATAAAACTCAGAGGGATTTCTATAATGGAAGCTTCTCTAATGTCAATGGTGTCCTGTAGAGTAGCTCTCTAGGTCCTGTACTCCTTTACATTTTTACCAATGACCTGCCACTTGCATTAAACAAAGCATGTGTGTCCATGTTTGCTGATGATTCAACCATATACACGTCCGCAACCACAGCTAATGAAGTCACTGAAACCCTTAACAAAGAGTTGCAGTCTGTTTTGGAATGGGTGGCCAGTAATAAACTGGTCCCGAACATCTCTAAAACTAAGGGCATTGTATTTGATACAAATCATTCCCTAAGTTCTAGACCTCAGCTGAATCTGGTAATGAATGGTGTGGCTGTTGAACAA
The DNA here is from genome assembly GCF_020615455.1 of Coregonus clupeaformis. Lineage (NCBI taxonomy): Eukaryota > Metazoa > Chordata > Actinopteri > Salmoniformes > Salmonidae > Coregonus > Coregonus clupeaformis. The sequence goes on along the minus strand of NC_059214.1, from coordinate 43,125,808 downwards.
GTTAAGGAGACTAAATTACTTGGTGTTACCTTAGATTGTAAACTGTCATGGTCAAAACATATAGATTCAATGGTTGTAAAGATGGGGAGAGGTCTGTCCGTAATAAAGATGCTCTGCTTTTTTGACACCACACTCCACAAAGCAAGTCCTGCAGGCTCTAGTTTTATCTTATCTTGATTATTCTCCAGTCACATGGTCAAGTGCTGCAAAGAAAGACCTAGTTAAGCTGCAGCTGGCCCAGAACAGAGTGGCACGTCTTGCTCTCCATTGTAATCAGAGGGCTAATATTAATACTATGCATGCCGGTATCTCTTGGCTAAGAGTTGAGGAACGACTGACTGCGTCACTTCTTGTTTTTATAATGTTGGAAATTCCAAATTGTTTGCATAGTCAACTTACACACAGCACTGACACACACACTAACCCACCAGACATGCCACCAGGTTTTTTTTTCACAGTCCCCAGGTCCAGAACAAATTCAAGGAAACTTACAGTATTATACAGAGCCATGAGTGCATGGAACTCCCTTCCATTTTAAATAGCGCAAGTGAACAGCAAACCTGGTTTCAAAAAACAAATAATACAACACCTCACGGCACAACGCCTCTCCCCCATGAGACCTACTTGTTGTATGTATGTACTGACATCTATGTGTAACTGATAGATGCACACATACACTACATGTTAATGTTTTTAAATGTATGTAAATTGTAAAGTATTTTGTCTGTAATGTCTTTTTCGTTATATGTCGGACACCCAGTAAGACTAGCTGTCGCCATTGGCGTCGGCTAATGGGGATCCTAATAAATCAAATCAAAATCAAAAAAGCACCACACTGCCAGGTCTCTGACCTCCTCCCTATAGGCTGTCTCATCGTCGGTGGTGTTCAGGCCTACCACCGTCGTGTAGTCGGCAAACTTAATGATGGTGTCGTAGTTGTGCGCGGCCACGCAGTCATGGTTTACTCGGAGTACAGGAGGGGAATAAACACACACCCCTGAAGGGCCCCCGTGTTGAGGGTTAGCATGGCGGATTAGTTGTTGCCTACCCTCACCACCTGGGGGCGGCCCGACAGGTATTCCAGGATCCAGTTGCAGAGGGAGGTGTTCAGTCCCAGGGTCCTTAGCTTAGTGATGACCTTGGAGGGCACTGTGGTGTTGAACGCTGAGCTGTAGTCAATGAACAGCATTCTCACATACAGTTGAAGTCGGAAGTTTACATACACTAAGGTTGGAGTCATTAAAACTCGTTTTTCAACCACTCCACAAATTTCTTGTTAACAAACTATAGTTTTGGCAAGTCGGTTAGGACATCTACTTTGTGCATGACACAAGTCATTTTTCCAACAATTGTTTCCAGACAAATTATTTCACTTATAATTCACTGTATCACAATTCCAGTGGGTCAGAAGTTTACATACACTAAGTTGACTCTGCCTTTAAACAGCTTGGAAAATTCCAGAAAATGATGTCATGGCTTTAGAAGCTTCTGATAGGCCAATTGACATCATTTGAGTCAATTGGAGGTGTACCTGTGGATGTATTTCAAGGCCTACCTTCAAACTCAGTGCCTCTTTGCTTAACATCATGGGAAAATCAAAATAAATCAGCCAAGACCTCAGAACAAGAATTGTAGACCTCCACAAGTCTGGTTCATCCTTGGGAGCAATTTCCAAATGCCTGAAGGTACCAGGTTCATCTGTACAAACAATAGTACGCAAGTATAAACGCCATGGGACCACACAGCTGTCATACCGCTCAAGAAGGAGACGCATTCTGTCTCCTAGAGATGAACGTACTTTGGTGTGAAAAGTGCAAATCAATCCCAGAACAACAGCAAGGGACCTTGTGAAGATGCTGGAGGAAACAGGTACAAAAGTATTTATATCCACAGTAAAACGAGTCCTATATCGACATAACCTGAAAGGCCGCTCAGCAAGGAAGATGCCACTGCTCCAAAACCGCCATAAAAAAAGCCAGACTACGGTTTGCAACTGCACATGGGGACAAAGATCGTACTTTTTGGAGAAATGTCCTCTGGTCTGATGAAACAAAAATAGAACTGTTTGGCCATAATGACCATCGTTATGTTTGGAGGAAAAAGGGGGTCGCTTGCAAGCCGAAGAACACCATCCCAACCGTGAAGCACGGGGGTGGCAGCATCATGCTATGGGGGTGCTTTGCTGCAGGAGGGACTGGTGCACTTCACAAAATAGATGGCATCATGAGGAAGGAAAATGATGTGGATATATTGAAGCAACATCTCAAGACATCAGTCAGGAAGTTAAAGCTTGGTCGCAAATGGGTCTTCCAAATGGACAATGACCCCAAACATACTTCCAAAGTTGTGGCAAAATGGCTTAAGGACAACCAAGTCAAGGTATTGGAGTGGCCATCACAAAGCCCTGACCTCAATCCTATAGAAAGTTTGCGGGCAGAACTGAAAAAGCGTGTGTGAGGAAGGAGGACTACAAACCTGACTCAGTTACACCAGCTCTGTCAGGAGGAATGGGCCAAAATTCACCCAACTTATTGTGGGAAGCTTGTGGAAGGTTACCCGAAACGTTTGACCCAAGTTAAACAATTTAAAGGCAATGCTACCAAATACTACCTGCCGGGGCCACAGGTAGCTTAGTGGTTAAGAGCGTTGTGCCAGTAACTGAAAGGTTGCTGGTTCTAATCCCTGAGCCGACTAGGTGAAAAGTCTGTCGATGTGCCCTTGAGCAAGGCACTTAACCCTAATTGCTCCTGTAAGTCGCTCTGGATAAGAGCGTCTGCTAAATGACTAAAATGTACTAAGTGAGTGTATGTAAACTTCTGACCCACTGGGAATATGATGAAATAAATAAAAGCTGAAATAAATCATTCTCTCTACTATTATTCTGACATTTCACATTCTTAAAATAAAGTGGTGATCCTAACTGACCTAAGACAGATAATTTTTACTACGATTAAATGTCAGGAATTGTGAAAAACGGAGTTTAAATGTATTTGGCTAAGGTGTATGTAAACTTCCGATATCAACTGTAGGTGTTGCTTTTGTCCAGGTGAAGAAGGGCAGTGTGGAGTGCAATAGGTATTGCGTGGATCTGTTGGGGCGGTATGCGAATGGGGTGGATCCAGGGTGTCTGGGATGATGGTGTTGATGTGAGCCATGACCAGCATTTCAAAGCATTTCATGGCTACAGATGTGAGTGCTACGGGGCGATAGTCATTTAGACAGGTTACCTTGGCGTTCTTGGGCACAGGGACAAACATTTGTTCTGCGCCTCCGACTCGTTGAAGTAGAAATCTTTATCCAAATCGAGGTTAGTGATCGCTGTTCTGATGTCCAGAAGCTCTTTTCGGTCATAGGAAATGAATGCGGAAACATTATGTACCAAAAAAGTTAATATCAGTGCAAAAAAACTAACAAAATAGCAGAATTGGTCAGGAGCTCGTAAAACAGCTGCTATGCAATGCAGTGCCATTCATTAGCATAGTGTGTGTGTGTGAGAGAGTGTTTATTGAAAACATAAATAAAGTTGCACACTTGTCTCTCAAATACATCTTTACAGTTAAGGGTTAGCTAGCTAGAGAATTTTTGCCATATTAGCATAAACGTGACATCAGTCAAAACACCTCAAAACAAGACATGGTATCAAGAACAAGATAAAACTAACTGAAAACGAGCCGCTTACCGAGCCACTCTGCACGTTGTTTGTCATTCTATTATCAATCAGCCAACTCTGACAGGCAGTTGAACCAGGAGTGGAGAGAAGACTGGGAACTCCCCGATGAGGAATCCCCCTATTTAGAATTGCAAATAGGCCCCATTCTAGGGCAGTTTGCAGAGCAGTTCCTGGCGTTGAGGCAGAATGATGGGCAGGGGAGCAACTCATGCGTGAGGGTAGGCCTAAAAGGATTTATGTTACCAGGGAAATTTGTGAGTTAACTTACACAGAGAGAGAAACCCCATTCCCAGCTAGCCTTCTATCGGGGAAGTTGGGTTTGTGCAAGACCCAAAACGTCTTTCATATGAGGCATGTCTTTAGGCCTGGGGTTGAGCCGGCCAGGGCCAGGGTTATCTACCCTCCTCTGTGTACTAGCCAGCCCAGGCAGCCTACTGCTGTCACATCGCTGGGTGCAAGGCTTCGTGCGTCACTGCTGGGTCATGGCCGTGGTCCAACGGCTCCGGTATCTCCACGAAACCTGTGTGTCGCCAAACGACACCACTGCTCTATCTCTCTCTCTCTCTCTCTCCCTCTCTCTCTCTCTCTCTCCCACAAGGCTACTCTCAATTTTTATCACACACATTCTTTCAAACAGACTGTACATGTTAAACTCTCTACGTAGGCTACTCTTTAGTCCCTCACGAGATCTATTCAAAGTTACTTGATGGCAGGGCTTGGTAGGCAGCGCGTGCCAACATGCCCATGCCGTGGGCTGTGAGTGTTAAATAGTATCCAATTAGAGCGCATGCAGCGATACGGGGGGGTTATTTCCAGGCGCTTTCCGGGTCTTTTTTTTTTTTTTACCAATTACAACTGTACAAACTGGGGGTGGGGGAGGGAGATCTCCGTAGACAACAGACGCTTATTCATTCATCAAAATCCAGTTAAACCAGATTTGAAGACACAGCCAGCAGGTTTAGTAGAATAATTAATATCCATTATCCTACAACCCCCGAGACATGGCGTGGCAAACACACACGCACGCACACAAGGTTGACAATGTGACAGGAGAATAAACACAGACTGTCTCAGTGTTGCTGTGAAAGGTTTATTAGATGGAGTGTACAGCGGAGTTACAACAATTGAAGTAGGCCTACCACTGGGATTGGTGCAGCAATTGTGTGTGGTTGACGAGGTGACTGTATAATTATGTGGAGAGGACTCCCTGTTAGATCTATATGCTCATTCCCAAATTGACCCTTTGCCCCATTATTCCTATTTACACTTGAGTAGATCTGAAATAATTAATGTTCCATATCCTATCAGAAGGGCAAGGTAGAGCTTTTACTGTTTTGCTAATACCATACGAATATCTAAGAATATCCAGTTCTTTAAGGTCTCCATAAGTGCACGGGGGCTAGGGGTTGATTTGGGAATGGGTGACACCCTTGTCATGATGTTCAGCCAAATCACGTCCCTATTTTCATCAGCCTGTCAACCACACAGCGCCTCTAATAGCCTGCCAATCACATTGCGGCTCTCTAGATGTCAGCCAATGACATTGTGGCTCTCTATGACTGTCAGCCAATGACAGAGTGGCGACGCTGGATGACAGGCTGTCCCTGTGGCAGCCGCTACATCAAAGAGACAGGCAACTGTGTGTCTGAAAGTGTGTTTGTGTGTGAGACAGGCATCAAAGAAAGAGTGTGTGGTGTATGAGATGCACATTTAAGAAAGCGTGTGTGTGTTCAATTGTACTGCTTCCTTCCCTATTGAGGCCTAAATAGCAGGACATGAAGTCCATTTAGGGGTCAAGTTGACATATTCACATTCCAGTCAAAAGCATCCATACAAAAAAATATGTATACAGTACATTCTGTCTTATAAATACAGTATAACAGTATATCAAACAAGCGCAAACATGTTGGCAGCATTTCATGGAAAAACAATGTATAGATTTAAAAAAAAGATGAGCTCTGAAAAACAGACAAACATTTTGCTTTCACCCGTCCTGTCTTTTCAGATCAGTGCAGATGAAGGAAAGGAGGCGAGGAAAGGAAGCATCTTAGGACTAGTGAGATGCTAGCCTGGGTGCCAGGCCAGTCTGTTGTTTTCTTAGCCAGTTCTGCTGTCGTTGACTGGGACTAAAGCAGAGTCAGCCTGGCACCCAGGCTAGTGTGTAGCATTAGGTTGAAGGCTGTTTAAAGAGCTTATGCTGGTTTGCTTGTTTTCTGTTATGATGCTGTGTAAGTCAGATAGCCAGGCAGGATAGCGTGTGTGTGTAGTTGGAGGATATTAAATAGTAAAGGATGTGGATTAATAATGGATCCTGACAGCTCATCTCCGGCATCTGCCTGGCTGGCTCACCGTCCCCATCTACACCGGCTCACATAAAACCTCTCTATCCCTCCTTCTCCCTCCGTATTCATGTCTATCCCTCCTTCTCCCTCCGTATTCATGTCTTTCTTTGTCTTTGAAATCTTTTTAAACCTCTCTCTCACTCTCTCTCTCTCTCTCTCTCTCTCTCTCTCTCTCTCTCTCTCTCTCTCTCTCTCTCTCTCTCTCTCTCTCTCTCTCTCTCTCTCTCTCTCTCTCTCTGAACTAGAAGAAGACGTTGGTGTATTCATCTTCATCATCACTAAATTCTCCCAGCTCAGCCTGTGTGTAGCACACTGCCCTGGGATGGTACTCGCCGATATGTGTCCTGTCACACAGCCGAGACTGCAGAGCCAACTAGGATCCCATAAACACATAACATACAAATTAACAGATTTAACAGATTCACACACACACACACACACACACACACACACACACACACACACACACACACACACACACACAGAAAGACAGACACACACAGAAAGATCTAGACAGACACAGACATGCACACACTTGGCAGAGCAGCATTGTGTACTGGTTGTAGTGCCACAGGCAGTTGAGCCGCATGGTTAGAAAACTGATCAATATCACAGAGAGAGAGAGAGAGCAAGAGTGAGAGAGAATGAAAGAGAGAGAGACGGAGAGCCACAGAGAGGGAGGGTGAGAGAGAGAGAGAGAGAGAGAGACAGTGTAACACAAAGGAGAGAGATATGAACAACAGATAGCTCAGCTGGTAGAGCATGGCGCTTGTAACGCCAAGGTAGTGGGTTCGATCCCCGGGACCACCCATACACAAAAAATGTATGCACGCATGACTGTAAGTCGGTTTGGACAAAAGCGTCTGCTAAATGGCATATTGTATTATAGAACAAGAGAGGCAGATAGAGAAATAGTGAGCAGAGCAACATGCCCAACCCCTGCCACTCCACCCAACCAAGCCCCATCCTGCAACCTAAGAGGCATTCACCAGATGCTCAGCTCAAACCTAATGGTCCAAGCCTAAACCACACTAATAACAACACTGGGCACTATGGAACACAAAGATTTTACTATCTCATGCTGGAATATACAAGGTTCGAGGTCATCTACACTACATGACCAAAAGTATGTGGACACCTGCTCGTCGAACATCTCATTCCAAAATCATGGGCATTAATATGGAGTTGGTCCCCCCTTTGCTGATATAACAGCCTCCACTCTTCTGGGAAGGCTTTCCACTAGATGTTGGAACATTGCTGCTGGGATTTGCTTCCATTCAGCCAAAAGAGCATTAGTGAGGTTGGGCACTGATGTTGGGCGATTAGACCTGGCTCGCAGTCGGCGTTCTAATTCATCCCAAAGGTGTTCGATAGGGTTGAGGTCAGGGCTCTGTGCAGGCCAGTCAAGTTCTTCCATACCAATCTCGACAAACCATTTCTGTATGGACCTCACTTTGCGCAAGCGGGCATTGTCATGCTGAAACAGGAAAGGGCCTTCCCCAAACTGTTGCCACAAAGTTGGAAGCACAGAATCGTCTAGAATGTCATTGTATGCTGTAGCGTTAAGATTTCCCTTCACTGGAACTAAGAGGCCAAGCCCGAACCATGAAAACAGCCCCAGACCATTATTCCTCCTCCACCAAACTTTAGTTGGCACTATGCATTGGGGCAGGTAGTGTTCTCCTGGCATCCACCAAATCCAGATTTGTCCATTGGACTGCCAGAAGGTGAAGTGTGATTCATCACTCCAGAGAATGCGTTTCCACTGCTCCAGAGTCCAATGGCGGCGAGCCAACGCTTGGCAATGTGCATGGTGATCTTAGGCTTGTGTGTGGCTGCTCGGCCATGGAAACCCATTTCATGAAGCTCACGACAAACAGTTATTGTGCTGACATTGTAAATACAAACTATATTTATCTGTCAGTTTATTTTCCCTTTCATTATTCAACTATTTTCACATTGTTACAACACTGTACATCACCAGTAATATAACATTTGAAATGTCTTTATTCTTTTGAGACTTTTGTGAGTGCAATGTTTACTGTTCATTTTGGATTGTTTATTTCACTTTTGTTTATTATCTATTCCACTTGCTTTGGCAATGTAAACATGTTTCCTATGCCAATAAAGCCCTTTGAATTCAATTGAAATAGACAGACAGACAGACAGAGACAGACAGACAGACAGACAGACAGACAGACAAAACAAAAAAGATGCAGAGCAAAAGATATGAACAACAGAGGGTGAGATAGCATAATAGAGAGAGGGAGAGAGACAGGGGGGAGGGTGGGAGAGAGTGGGGAGATAGGGGGGAGGGCAGGAGAGAGGGGGGAGAGGGTATGAGAGAGGGTGGGAGAGAGGGAGAGAGGGGGGAGATAGGGGGAGGGCAGGAGAGAGGGTGGAGAGCGGGAAAGAGGGTATGAGAGAGGGCTCTCTCTCTCTCTCTCTCTCTCTCTCTTCTCGTTGCTTTTCTTTTCCTCACACACAGACACGTGTCCATAAGCTCTGTCTCTCCTCCTTCTCTGTCCATGCCGCCCATCTTCAGCTTTCCTCTCTATCTTCCTCTGTCTTTCCATCTTATTTCCTTCTACTCCATCTTAGTAAACAAGGCTCCTTTAGCTTGTTGAGGGTTTGCTTCCCTCCTTTCCTCTTTATGCCCCCCCCACTCTTACATCCATCTCCACCTCCCACTGTCACTGTCTTTCCATTCATCCTGCTTCCCTCATTTCCCCTTTCCCTCTCTTATCCCTCTCTCTATTTTAGCCCCACTCTCTCTTCCTCTCTTTCTCATATACACTCCATCTCTCCCTCACTGTTCGTCCTCTTCACCTCCCTATCTCAGCCCTTCTTCAAACTCACTAATCCATGCCAATAAAGCCCTTTGAATTCAATTGAAATAGACAGACAGACAGACACAGACAGACAGACAGACAGACAGACAGACAGACAGACAGACAAGACACAGACAGACAGAGAAAACAAAAAAGATGCAAAGCAAAAGATATGAACAACAGAGGGTGAGATAGCATAATAGAGAGAGGGAGAGAGACAGGGGGGAGGGGCGGGAGAGAGTGGGGGGAGATAGGGGGGAGGGCAGGAGAGAGGGGGGAGAGGGGGGAGGGTATGAGAGAGGGTGGGAGAGAGGGTGGGAGAGAGGGGGAAGGCGGGAGAGAGGGCGGGAGAGAGGGTGGGAGAGAGGGGGAGGGCGGGAGAGAGGGGGAGATAGGGGGAGGGCAGGAGAGAGGGTGGAGAGAGGGGGGAGGGCGGGAAAGAGGGTATGAGAGAGGGCGGGAGAGAGGGGGGGGGCGGGAGAGAGGGTGGGAGAGAGGGGGGAGGGTGGGAGAGAGGGGGAGAGTAGGAGAGAGGGGGGAGAGTGGGAAAGAGGGGGAGGGCGGGAGAGAAGGGGGGAGAGTGGGAGAGAGGGTGGGAGATAGACAGTGGGAGAGAGGGGGGCAAGTGGGAGAGAGACAGCGGGAGAGTGGGGAAGAGCCGGAGAGATGGTGGGAGAGAGCAGGGGAGAGAGGTGGGAGGGTGGGAGAAAGGGTGGCAGAGAGACAGCCGGGAGAGAGGGGGAGAGTGGGTGGGAGAGAGGGTGGAGAGTGGGAGAGAGGGTGGGAGAGAGACAGCGGGAGAGAGAGGGGAGAGTGGGAGGAGAGTGGGAGAGAGACAGCGGGAAAGAGAGGGGAGAGTGGGAAAGAGACAGCGGGAGAGAGACAGCAGGAGAGAGAGAGAGGGGACGAAAGAGCATGCACATACACACAGGCACGCACACTCACACACATCAAGGTTGAATGTCATCTCTCTCTCTCTCTCTCTCTCTCTCTCTCTCTCTCTCTCTCTCTCTCTCTCTCTCTCTCTTCTCTCTCTCTCTCTCTCTCTCTCTCTCTCTCTCTCTCTCTCTCTCTCTCTCTCTCTCTCTCTCTCTCTCTCTCTCTCTCTCTCTCTCTCTCTGCCCATTAAGAGCAACAGCATTGTCTGTCTGCAATTTCGCTCCCATCTAGTGGTCTAATCATATAAGTTTTCATGCCCCCCTAAACACCTCAGCCCCTAAATACAGCCACTCAGCAGTGTGTGTGTGTGTATGTGTGTCTGTGTATGCGTATGTGTATCTGTGTGTGTATTTGTTTGTGTGTGTGTGTGTCAGACATGGCTACACATTCATTCACCACACAGGACTGGAGGACCCACCAACAAACACACAGTAATGTGTGGAAGGAAAGGAGAGGAGGAGAGGAGAGGGAGGGACAGAAACAGGGGGGAGGAGAAGGAGGAGAGGGAGGGACAGAAACGGGGGAGGAGAAGGAGGAGTGGGGGGGACAGAAACAGGGGGAGGAGAAGGAGGAGAGGGAGAAAGAGAAAAGTGTTGAGGTGAGGGTTGTACCTGTAAGCCTGTAAGACTGAGCTGGCTCCAGGTGTCTCGGTCCAGGCAAAAGATGAATGCGTTGGCCAGGCCATGGAGAGGGGCGGAGAGGACGTGGCGAGAGAGAACACTGGATCCTGGGGGTAGAACGCATTATGGAGCCTGGAGAGAGAGGGGAGAAGGAGGGAGGGCTAGAGAGAAAAAGCTTAATTTAAAGAGAGAGAGAGTGTGAGGGAAGATTTATAGAAACAAACCCTCACACACACACACACACAGAATACCAACAACAAAGATGTTCATAGAAAACAATACTTCACAGTGAAGGAGACTGAGGGAGAGATGGAAAGAGAGAGAACGAGGGACAACACAGACTGATAGGGACGACACAGAGAAAGGGAGTGGGAAAGAAAGAGAGAGATGACACACAGAGAGAGAGAGAGAGAGAGAGAGAGAGAGAGAGAGAGAGAGAGAGAGAGAGAGAGAGAGAGATGACACACACAGAGAGAGAGAGAGACGACAGAGAGAGAGAGAGAGAGAGAGATGACACACAGAGAGAGAGAGATGACACACAGAGAGAGAGAGAGAGAGAGAGACGACACAGAGAGAGAGAGAGACGACAAACAGAGAGAGAGAGACGACACACAGAGAGAGAGAGAGAGAGAGAGAGCACTGGTTGAAAAGGGCAACCAACCAGAGAAGAACAAACACCATTGTAAATGCAACCTATTTTTAGGTTTCTTTATTTTCCCTTTCGTACTTTAACTATTTGCACATCATTAAACACTGACATAACATAGACATAATTTTGACACTTGAAATGTCTTTATTCTTTCGGAACTTTTGTGAGTGTAATATTTACTGTAAATTTTCAGGTGTCCACAAAAATTTCACTTTTGTTTATGATCTATTTCACTTGCTTTGGCAATGTAAACATATGTTTCCCATGCCAATAAAGACCCTTAAATGAAAATTTAAATTAAGTCCCCTGTAGCTCAGTTGGTAGAGCATGGCGCTTGCAACGCCAGGGTTGTGGGTTCATTTCCCACGGAGGGCCAGTATGAAAATGTATGCACTCACTAACTGTAAGTCGCTCTGGATAAGAGCATCTGCTAAATGACTAAAATGTCAATTGAGATGGAGAATGAGAGAGAAAGATGGCGAGATAGAGAGCCACCGGGGTCTGACAACTTGGATGGAAATTACTGAGGATAATAGCGGACGATGTTGCCACTCCTATTTGCCATATCTTCAATTTAAGCCTACTAGAAAGTGTGTGTCCTCAGGTCTGGAGGGAAGCAAAAGTTAATCCCCTACCTAAGAATAGTAAAGCCCCCTTAACTGGCTCAAATAGCCGACCAATCAGCCTGTTATCAACCCTTAGTAAACTTTTGGAAAGACCCTAACCCATTACACAAATGACTGATGATTGGCTGAGAGAAATTGATGATAAAAAGATTGTGGGGGCTGTTTTTTCAGTGCGGCTTTTGACATTATCGATCATAGTCTGTTGCTGGAAAAACGTACGAGTTATGGCTTTACACCCCCTGCTATATTGTGGATAAAGAGTTACCTGTCTAACAGAACACAGATGGTGTTCTTTAATGGAAGCCTCTCCAACAAAATCCAGATAGTATCAGGAATTCCCCAGGGCAGCTGTCTAGGCCCCTTACTTTTTTCAATCTTTACTAACGACATGCCACTGGCTTTGAGTAAAGCCAGTGTGTCTATGTATGCAGATGACTCAACACTATACACGTCAGCTACCACAGCGACTGAAATGACAGCAACACTTAACAAAGAGCTGCAGTTAGTTTCAGAATGGGTGGCAAGGAATAAGTTAGTCCTAAATATTTCAAAAACTAAAAGCATTAAATTTGGGACAAATCATTTAGTAAACCCTGAACCTCAACTAAATATTGTAATGAATAATGTAGAAATTGAGCATGTTGAGGAGACTAAACTGCTTGGAGTAACCCTGGATTGTAAACTGTCATGGTCAAAACATTGTTGCAACAGTAGCTGGGATGGGGAGAAGTCTGTCCATAATAAAGCGCAGCTCTGCATTCTTAACAGCACTATCAACAAGGCAGGTCCTACAGGCCCTAGTTTTGTAGCTCCAGAACTACTGTTCAGTCGTGTGGTCAGGTGCTACAAAGAGGGACTTAGGAAAGTTGCAACTGGCTCAGAACAGGGCATCATGGCTGGCCCTTGGATGTACACAGAGAGCTAACATTAATAATATGCATGTCAATCTCTCCTGGCTCAAAGTGGAGAAGAGATTGACATCATCACTACTTGTATTTGTGAGAGGTATTGACATTTTTAGTCATTTAGCAGACACTCTTATCCAGAGCAACTTACAGTTAGTGAGTGCATTATTTTTTTTTTCATACTGGTCCCCCGTGGGAATCGTACCCACAACCCTGGCGTTGCAAGCACCATGCTCTACCAACTGAGCTACACGGGACATGTTGAATGGACCGAGCTGTCTGTTTGATTTACTAGCACATAGCTCGGACACCCATGCATACCCCACAATACATGCCAGCAGAGGTCTCTTCACAGTCCCCAAGTCAAGAACAGACAATGGGAGGCGCACAGTACTACATAGAGCCATGACTACACGGAACTCTATTCCACATCAAGTAACTCATGCCAGCAGTAAAATTAGATTTAAAAAACAGATACAAATACACCTTATGGAACAGCAGGGATTGTGAAGCAACACAATCATTAATACAAACACACGATAACATACGCACTATACACACTGTGATGTCACGAGAGGCTGTGTCCTGGAGGGACGTTACATCCCCCTGCGGTGGCTGCAAACCCAGACAGCTATGGCTCCATCTGCTGGTATGGTCGGGAACTCCACCCCTCTATGGCCAATCTTCCCACGCAGCTGAAACAAATCAGGAGCTGATGAGCTGAAGGTTTTGGAAGGGAAGAGACACACTGAGGGAGTGTGTGGGGGGTAAAGAGACACAGTCTCCAACCTGGGCTCTCTGGAGGACAAGAGTGCTGCACGTCCACTTCCATGAGGAATATAAGGATTTGGAGATACTTACCTTTGGGAAATACTCACCTTTGGATATATGCACCTGTGGAAATACGTGAGAGACATTTGGAAGGACTTTTTGCTGGGTTGGCCACTAGCTGCAACGTGGACTACAGTAAGGCTGGGGAAAAGTTATCTGAGCGAGTGAGAATTATGATTTTGGATGTGGAAGAGACATCCCTGAACTGTTAACCCTTAAAGAGCCACAAGAGAACAGAATTTTGTTATATTTTCGTTAATTTCCCAAGACCTATAATAAAATCCTTGTTTTGTTTGAACCTTGTCTCCTTGCACTACTTGAGCAATCCCGCTGAAAGCTGTGTAGCCTCTCGTGACGTCACAGTTGGTGGAGAATACAGGCACGCTCAAGCGTTAATAGTGCATGTCAGAGGAGGATACCGAAGGTTTGATCACCCAGTTTTCCAAGTTGGCCGTAGGCTCCCCGCCGACTGAAATGGAGGACATATTGAAAGCCCTTGTTGCTGGCCAGCAAGCCCAGATGCAAGCAAACGTGGCTCTCTTGGAGGAGCAAAAGAAAGCCAACCTTCTGAAGGCAGAGGAATTGCAGTTGCAGAGACAGAGGGTGGTCCAAAATACCCGCCCAACAAAGGCAAGTGACTTTATATCTAAGATGGGAGCTACCGATGACATTGAGGCATACCTGCATGCATTTGAGGCCACGGCCACTAGGGAAGCCTGGCCCAAGCAACAGTGGGTTGGTCTGTTAGCCCCCCTTTCTAACCGGGAATCGCTGAATGCTGTCCGGGACCTGGGCCCTGACCAGGTTACTGACTATGATGCCCTGAAGTCTGAGATCCTCAGCAGATATGGACTCACAAAGTTTGGTATGGCCCAGCGCTTTCACGGCTGGACCTTCCAACCAGACCAACCTCCTCGGGCGCAGATGCATGAACTTGTCCGAATCGCAAGGAAATGGCTGGATCCGCAGAGGAATACAGCAGCGGCGGTGGTGGAGGCCGTTGTGGTGGATCGTTACCTACGCGCCCTGCCTTATGAGGCAAAACGGTTCATCAGTCAACAGGCCTTGACCACGGCTGATCTGACCGTGGAAGCTGTGGAAAAGTACCAGGCCACAGCGGAGATGCTGAATGCTTCCCGAAAAAGACCCCAGGAGTGCGGCCCCACCACAAATGGGAAGAACCCGTCCAAAGGACCCCAAGGTCTCGAACCCAGCCACGTCAGGACTTATCCCGGCTCCAGGGGGAGCCAGAAACCAGGCGGGTCCAAGAAGAGTACACCAGGAGGGGGAAACTCGACAGTGTTACCGGTGTGGGGAGATGGGACATATCTCCTGGCAGTGTGGGAAACCAGCCGAGGAACCTATGCCCACTGCGGAGTCCTCCAGCTCAGCACCCACACACCGTTTTGCCTCGCTCTTGGGAGTCGTAGATGGCGGCCCAGATCGACCCCCCCACCTGCCCGGTAACTGTGAATCACCATGATGTGGAGGCCTTACTGGATTCTGGTAGCCGGGCCACCCTGGTGCGTAAGGATTTGGTGGGCCCAACGTGTCTGACCCCGGGGAAAGTCCTCCCAGTTTCCTGTGTCCATGGGGACACCAGAGAATACCCCATTACTGAACTTACAATGACCAGCACACGGGGAACCATACACACGACGGCGGGGGTGGTTGATTCCCTCCCCGTCCCTGTCCTAATTGGACGAGACTGCCCAGCCTTTTACCCACTCTGGAGAGAGTCTCAGGAGAGGATAACCCGAGTACCTCGGAAACGGAGAGGCAAGACTCATCCTGGGAAGGCTCCGGTGCAATCCTCCGAGTTACTCACTCCCGCCCCGGGCTCTGATAGGGATGGCAGGTGCCCAGACCGACACAGAGACGGAGCTACAGAATCTGGACAAAGAACTGTCTGGTCTGAAGGGGACCGCTGAGAGGTATCGTTTGTTAAAGCAACAGTTAGACATGAAGACAGAAGAGTTAGATATCCTCCAGGCTAAACTCCAACAGAGCTCCTTCCATAAGCAACAGGAGGAGCTGGAGAGGCTGCGCAGGACCATCGAGGAGTGTGAGGAGACCCTGCGCAGTAGTAAGGAGGTCCAGAAGAAGGCAGAGGAGAAGTACAAGGTGTTGGAGAACAAGATGAAGAATGCGGAGGCAGAGAGAGAGAAGGAACTGAAAGCTGCTCAACAGAAGCTAAACTCTGCTAAAACCAAGGCTGATGCGTTCAGTAAGAAACTCAAGGAGAGACAACAGGAGGCTGAGTCCCTGGTCCTAGAGGTGGAGGAGTTGAAGAGAGAGCAGGCTGGCAAGCACCACGGCAATGCGGACGCCCTCTCCCGGCGTGATGCCTTCTTCGCTGCCTTTACCCCGACGAGGACGTCGGTCCCGAGGAGGGGGATGTGTGATGTCACGAGAGGCTGTGTCCTGGAGGGACGTTACATCCCCTGCGGTGGCTGCAAACCCAGACAGCTATGGCTCCATCTGCTGGTATGGTCGGGAACTCCACCCCTCTATGGCCAATCTTCCCACGCAGCTGAAACAAATCAGGAGCTGATGAGCTGAAGGTTTTGGAAGGGAAGAGACACACTGAGGGGAGTGTGTGGGGGGTAAAGAGACACAGTCTCCAACCTGGGCTCTCTGGAGGACAAGAGTGCTGCACGTCCACTTCCATGAGGAATATAAGGATTTGGAGATACTTACCTTTGGGAAATACTCACCTTTGGATATATGCACCTGTGGAAATACGTGAGAGACATTTGGAAGGACTTTTTGCTGGGTTAGCCACTAGCTGCAACGTGGACTACAGTAAGGCTGGGGAAAAGTTATCTGAGTGAGTGAGAATTATGATTTTGGATGTGGAAGAGACATCCCTGAACTGTTAACCCTTAAAGAGCCACAAGAGAACAGAATTTTGTTATATTTTCGTTAATTTCCCAAGACCTATAATAAAATCCTTGTTTTGTTTGAACCTTGTCTCCTTGCACTACTTGAGCAATCCCGCTGAAAGCTGTGTAGCCTCTCGTGACGTCACAACACGTACACATGGATGTTGTGTTGTAGATATGTGGTAGTAGAGTAGAGGCCTGAGGGAACACACTTAATATGTTGTGAAATCTGTTATGAATGTATTGTAATGTTTTAAAAATGTACAACTGCCTTAATTTTGCTGGAGCCCAGGAAGAGTAGCTTCTCTGTACAAATACAGAGAGAGGGAGGGAGAGAACGTCTCTCTCTCTCTCTCTCTCTCTCTCTCTTCTTTTCCTCACACACAGACACGTGTCCATAAGCTCTGTCTCTCCTCCTTCTCTGTCCATGCTGCCCATCTTCAGCTTTCCTTTTTTTTTTTGAGGGTTTGCTTCCCTCCTTTCCTCTTTATGCCCCCCCCCACTCTTACATCCATCTCCACCTCCCACTGTCACTGTCTTTCCATTGATCCTGCTTCCCTCATTTCCCCTTTCCCTCTCTCTATCTTAGCCCCACTCTCTCTTCCTCTCTTTCTCATATACACTCCATCTCTCCCTCACTGTTCGTCCTCTTCACCTCCCTATCTCAGCCCTTCTTCAAACTCACTAATCCTGCAGCATAGGACCTGTCTTCCCTACTGTTCCCTTTGTTTTTTACCATCTCTCATCATTTCCCCCATCCTGTACCCTGCAGCCTATAGTACAGGGCCTGCAGTGAGACTAGGAGCGCCACAAGGCTTCTGATGAGCTAATGTATAGCCAGCTGCATGCTCCTTAACGGTTAACCCTGTATTGACAGGGGTTAGCGGACCGCTAATATGTCTCATTGACCTACTACTTCAGAATTGAAATCGGTTTACTCTGTTAGCTCTGTGTTAGCATTTGGCTTAATGTTTTAGGGTTAGGTTCTCTCGTATTCTCTGCATTAGCTGGTTTGCTCTCTGTTTTCCAGATATGTTGTCCAGATTGTAAGTTCTGTATTAGTGGTTTGGCTAGCTATTTTATGGGTTAGCCATTAACTCTGTATTAGTTGTTTGGCTAGCCTTTTGCCTTTAGCTCTGTATTAGCTGTTTGGCTAGCTGTTTTCTAGGTTAGTCATTAGCTCTGTATTAGCTGTTTGACTAGCTGTTTTCTGGGTTAGTCATTAGCTCTGTATTAGCTGTTTGGCTAGCTGTTTTCTGGGTTAGCCTTTAGCTCTGTGTTGGCTGTTTGGCTAGCTGTTTTCTGGTTTAGCCTTTAGCTCTGTATTAGCTGTTTGGCTAGCTGTTTTCTGGGTTAGTCATTAGCTCTGTTTTAGCTGTTTGGCTAGCTGTTTTCTGGGTTAGTCATTAGCTCTGTATTAGCTGTTTGGCTAGCTGTTTTCTGGGTTAGCCGTACACTCTTTATCTCTGAGGACCAGCTGCTGCTGACATTTAGCTTCACTTCCCATTAAAGAAGAAATAAATCAGGAGTCCACACACAGCCCTCCCTGGAGCTAAGACACATGCACACACACACACACACACAGTTTTGTATTGCTATCCTTGTGGGGACCAAATAATTGATTCCCATCCAAAATTTTCCCTAACCCCTAAATGAAAATCTAACCCTAACCTTAACCCTAAGCCTAACCTTAACCCCAAACCCCTAAAACTATACCTAACCCTAACTCCTAACCATAAACCTAACCGTAACCCCTAACCCTAATTGTAACCCTAACCCTAAACCTAACCTCTAAGCCTAAGATAGCATTTTTCCTCGTGGGGACTGGCAAAATGTTCCCACTTGTCAGAATATTCCTTGTTTTACTATCCTTATGGTACCCACAAGGATAGCTAAACAAAAGCACACACACACACAGCCAGTGACACATGAACCATACTTAGACACACACACACACACAGCCTTAGGGGCGAAGAGGGCAAGAGGAGGGCAAGAGAGGAATGTGTGTGTGTGTGTGTGTGTGTGTGTGTGTCTGTATGTCTGTGTGTGTAGTAGAAGTGGGCCTCGTTCAGGTCATCTGTAAATCAGAAAAGGGTGACCTCAGTGGTCAGACGTGACACAGAAAGAGGAGATACGGTGACATGGTGTGTGTGTGTGTGTATGTGTGTGTGTGTGTGTAGAGAGAGGGTATTTCTGGCGTCTCATTTTTCCCCCGCCGCCACACAGAAATGCGATCGGCATCCGGGAAACGAGAGCTGGCAGCCTGCATTCATCCGCCAGCCACACACACACACACACACTGAACCACGCAGTGCCGAGCAACATGCACCATGGCAACGGAACAGCCGCAATTAGAGGAGAGAGAGAGAGAGAGAGAGGGCAGGAGGGGGGATGAAAGGGAAGGGCCTGGTGGAGAGAAATTAGTGTCAGAAAAATAGACCGAGATAGAGAGGGAAAGAGTGCGAGGAGGAGAGAGAGGGGAAGAGAGCGAGGGGAAGAGAAAGAGAAAGAGAGTGAGGGGGAGAGAGGGAAAGAAAGTGAGAAAGAGAGCGAGATAGGGAAAGAGAGAAAGAGAGTGAAGGAGAGCGAAAGAGAGAGAGAGAAAGAAACTGAAATTGAATTGAATTGAAAATTGAATTGAGAGAAAAAAAGGAAGGAGGAGAGAGAGTGTGTGTGAGAGTGAGAACATGACAAAGAGGTGAGAATGTGTGTGAGAGGGGCTACAGGGGACGAGCACAGAGGGTGTCACAGAGAGGACGGCAGGGAGGGAGGGATGAGTATGGAGAGTAAGGGGGAGGGAGGGATGAGTATGGAGAGTAAGGGGGAGGGAGGGATGAGTATGGAGAGTAAGGGGGAGGGAGGGATGAGTATGGAGAGTAAGGGGGAGGGAGGGATGAGTATGGAGAGTAAGGGGGAGGGAGGGATGAGTATGGAGAGTAAGAGGGAGGGAGGGATGAGTATGGAGAGTAAGGGGGGAGGGAGGGATGAGTATGGAGAGTAAGGGGGAGGGAGGGAGGAGTATGGAGAGTAAGGGGGAGGGAGGGATGAGTATGGAGAGTAAGAGGGAGGGAGGGATGAGTATGGAGAGTAAGGGGGAGGGAGGGATGAGTATGGAGAGGTAAGGGGAGGGAGGGATGAGTATGGAGAGTAAGGGGAGGGAGGGATGAGTATGGAGAGTAAGGGGGAGGGAGAGATGAGTATGGAGAGTAAGGGGGAGGAAGGGATGAGTATGGAGAGTAAGGGGGAGGGAGGGATGAGTATGGAGAGTAAGGGGGAGGGAGGGATGAGTATGGAGAGTAAGGGGGAGGGAGGGATGAGTATGGAGAGTAAGGGGGAGGGAGGGATGAGTATGGAGAGTAAGGGGGAGGGAGGGATGAGTATGGAGAGTAAGAGGGAGGGAGGGATGAGTATGGAGAGTAAGGGGGAGGGAGGGATGAGTATGGAGAGTAAGGGGGAGGGAGGGAGGAGTATGGAGAGTAAGGGGAGGGAGGGATGAGTATGGAGAGTAAGAGGGAGGGAGGGATGAGTATGGAGAGTAAGGGGG
>NC_059214.1:43078466-43103466 GCF_020615455.1 Coregonus clupeaformis | reverse complement strand
GTGTGTGACTGTCTGTGTGTGAGTCTGTGTGTGTGTGTGTGTGTGTCTTTGCAGCAGAAGTTCACCATCTGTGAGCTGGTCGTCGATCATCAGCACACACACAACGCTTTCCATCACTCTCTCTCAGTTCTTCCCTCCATCTTTCTCTCCCTCGTTCTGTCACTCACTCCTTCAATCATTCTCTCTCTGCCCTCTTTACCATTTTTCTCCCTTTCTTCTCCCACTCTCTCTTTCTCAATCACACTCTCTCCATCAAGTCACCATTTCTTCATCTCCATTCCACTTTCATCACAAATAAATAGCTGTCGCGCTAAATTTGGCACTACAAATCATTTAGTCATGTCTCATGATCATAATTATACACCTTAGTCAAGTGATTGGTAAAACATAAAAAAGAATGATACTGTAAGTTATGGATGTAAGAAATAGGTCTGAAATTCAAGCATGCACTAAAAGGGAGGCAACAGAATAGTCATGCTGGAGCCCACTCACAGTTCCTCTCTGTCTCATTATCCCCTTCCTACACTATCTCTCCGCTTCCTTCACTCTGTCTCCCCTTCCTTCACTCTGTTTTCCCTTCCTTCACTCTGTCTCCCCTTCCTTCACTATCTCTCCCCTTCCTTCACTCTGTCTTCCCTTCCTTCACTCTGTCTCCCCTTCCTTCACTCTGTCTCCCCTTTTGTTCACTCTGTCTCCCCTTCCTTCACTCCGTCTCCCCTTCCTTCACTATCTCCCCCCTTCCTTCACTCTGTCTCCCCTTCCTTCACCATCTCTCCATTTCCTTCACTCCGTCTCCCCTTCCTTCACTATCTCTCCACCTCATTCACTATCTCTCCCCTTCCTTCACTATCACTCCCCTTCCTTCACTATCTCTCCCCTTCCTTCACTCTCTCTCCCCTTCCTTCACTCTATCTCCCCTTCCTTCACGATCTCTCTCCCTTTCTTTATTGCCTCTTCCCTGAGCCTTGTTGAAACGTGCGGTCTCCTCCAGAGCCCAATGAGCTTGGAAGTGTACTGAGTGTGTGTGTGCAATCTCCTTTGATCAGGGTTCATGATTGGGTCAACACACACACACACACACACGCACCCATGGGATTTGTGTAGCAAACATTCACCAACGGAATAAAACACAAAGAGACACAAACATCCTGTATCCTGAAACACAACACCACTCAGCCATTGGAGCCAACAGCACTGCTCACAAAGACACAAACACACACAAGGTTTTAACCACTAGCCGTTAGCTAAGTTTCACACAGCAAGGGTGTGTGTTGACTATATGTTCACGCTTGCCTGCTCCTATTCTGTGTGTGCGTGAAAGTGCTGTCGGCCTCTCTGTGTTTCTGTGTTTCTGTGTTTCTGTGTTTCTGTGTTCTGCACAGCTGGAATGTGTGTGCTCTGTACATCCTGTGCATGTGTGCTTTTGTGTCGTCTGTGTCTTCTGTGCTGTCTGTGTCGTCTGTGCTGTCTGTGTCGTCTGTGCTGCCTGTGTCGTCTGTGCTGTCTGTGCTGTCTGGGCTGGCTGTGTCGTCTGTGTCATCTGTGCTGTCTGTGTCGTCTGTGTCGTCTGTGTCGTCTGTGCTGTCTGTGTCGTCTGTGCTGTCTGTGCTGTCTGTGTCGTCTGTGCTGTCTGTGTCGTCTGTGCTGTCTGTGTCGTCTGTGCTGTCTGTGTCGTCTGTGATGTATGTGCTGTCTGTGCTGTCTGTGTCGTCTGTGCTGTCTGTGTCGTCTGTGCTGTCTGTGTCGTATGTGCTGTCTGTGTCGTCTGTGATGTCTGTGTCGTCTGTGTGCATGCTCTGTGCTGTCTGTGTCGTCTGTGTCGTCTGTGCTGCCTCTGTGTGTGTGTAGATCGTAGAGTAGGCTCTAGTGATTCCCTGGAGTGTGAGGCAGTGTTTAAGGCCCTCTCAGCACAGCCAGAGTGATGAATATTTAAAGACGCGCCAGGGAGAGACCAGAGAGAGAGGGGGAGCAGTGTGTGTGTGTGTGTGTGTGTGTGAAGGAGAGAGAATCGATACAGTGCCTTTAGAAAGTATTCAAACCCCTTGACTCTTTCCACATTTTGTTGTGTTACAGCCTGAATTTCAAATAGATTACATTTAAATGTTGTGTCACTGGTCTACACACAATACCCCATAATGTCAAAGTGGAATTATAGAAAGTTCATTTATAATTAAAGGCTGAAATGTCTTGAGTCAATAAGTATTCAACTCCTTTGTTATGGCAGGCCTAAATAAGTTCAGGAGTAAAAATGTGCTTACCAAGTCACATAATACGTTGCATGGACTCACTCTGTGCGCAATAATACTGTTCAACATGATTTTTGAATGACTACCTCACCTCTGTACCCCACACATACAATTATCTGTAAGGTCCCTCAGTCGAGCAGTGAATTTCAAACACAGATTCAACCACAAAGACCAGGGAGGTTTTCCTATGCTTCGCAAAGAAGGGCACCTATTGATAGATGGGGAAAAAAAGACATTGAATATCCCTTTGAGCATGGTGAAGTTATTAATAACACTATAGATGGTGTATCAACACACCCAGTCACTACAAAGATACAGTCGTCCTTCCTAACTCAGTTGCAGGAGAGGAAGGAAACCGCACAGGGATTTCGCCATGAGGCCAATGGTGACTTGAAAAATTTACAGAGTTTAATGGCTGTGATAGGAGAAAACTGAGGATGGATCAACAACATTGTACTTACTCCACAATACTAACATAAATGACAGAGTGAAAAGAAGGAAGCCTGTACAGAATAAAAATAGTCCAAAACATGCATCCTGTTTGCAACAAGGCACTAAAGTAAAATTGCAAAAAATGTGGCAAAGAAATGAACTTTATGTCCTGAATACAAAGTGTAATGTTTGGGGCAAATCCAACAACACATCACTGAGTACCACTCTTCATATTTTCAAGCATGGTGTCTGTATCATGTTATGGGTATGCTTGACATCGGCAAGGGAGTTTTTTAGGATAAAAAAGTAACGGAATAGAGCGAAGCACAGGCAAAATCCTAGAGGAAAACCTGGTTCAGTCTGCTTTCCAATAGACACTGGGAGACAAATTCACCTTTCAGCAGGAGCAACACTGGAGTTGCTTACCATGCTCATGAGCGGCCTGGCTACAGTTTTGACTTAAATCGGCTTGAACATCTATGGCAAGGCATGAAAATGGCTGTCTAGCAATGATCAACAACCAACTTGACAGAGCCAGAATAATTTGTATATTGTACAATCCAGGTGTGCAAAGATCTTAAAGACTTACCCAGAAAGACTCACAGCTGTAATCACTGCCAAAGGTGATTCTTCTCTCCAGCAGGACTGAATGATGACAAGAGGAAGCGAGGGACTGAGAGGAGTGAGAGGAAGAGAGAGAGTGCAGTGGTAGTCCAAAAATAAGAGTTAATGTAACCCCCCTCCTCCCCAGCATCTCTCTCCTCCTTTCTCTCTCCTCTCTCTTTGAGGGATGAATAATAACTGCAGCTCAGAGATTTCCTCCCTAATTTTTTTAAAGCGAAGAAAGGAGATGGGGAAGGTCTGCCTGGCCAGAGCGCGCTCACACACGCACACGCACACACACACACATGTACACGCACGCACACACACATGTACACGCACGCACACGCACACACAAACACACAGTCTACTAGCCTGAAGCATAGAAATCAGATTTAAATGGAGAGGGATGTTACAGACACACATCTGAAGCATGCACAGACAGACAAACAGACAGACTGACAGACAGAAAGACAGACCGTCAGACAGACAGACTGACAGAGAGAAAGACAGACTGTCAGACAGACAGACTTCCAACACATGCAACACTGAGGACAAGTGAGAAACAGAATGTGAAACTTTGAGCTGTCAGAGTCATCTGGGACTAAGACACACACACACACACACACACAGAGACGCACAAACACACACACACAAACACACACAGAGACGCACAAACACACACACACAAACACACACAAAGTGGGCAGGAGAAAGAAAGAGTGAGAAGGGAGAAAGAGGGTCTAATATCGTTGCAGGATGAGGTTGATCCTGTGACGTGATTTCAGTGTTATCCCCCCACTTAGGCAGAGAGTGGACATGTGTGTGTGTGTGTGTGTGTGTGTGTGTGTGCGTGCCTGCCTGTGTGTGTGGGGGTATGCGTGCTGTACACCCTGAATAACTAGAATTGCTTCCCAATCCCTTCTTCCATTTGCCAGAGCTGGTGCGGAATTAACACATTTAACAGCACGTGTTTGGAAAAGATTACAAATGTGTGTGTGTGTGTGTGTGTGTGTGTGTGTGTGTGTGTGTGTGTGTCTCAAATAAAGACAGAGGATGAATACACAAATCAAGTGTACGTTGTGTGTGGGAGTCTGTGTGCATAATAGTGATGGATCAGGACAAAGAGAATGAAAGAGAAAAGGGAGGGAGAGAAAGAAGGAAAGAAAACTGAAAGAGAAAAACAGAAGAGAGGCAGTCGGGAGGAAAGCAATACAGAAACGAACAGAGAAAGGAGAAACACAGACAGTATGAATGCATGCACGACAGAAATGGGCAGCGAGATAGCGAGAGAAAGATCGAGAAATGGAGAGAGACAAAGCCAAGACAGAAAGATAGAGGGAGAGAGAGAGAGAGAGTGAGAGGGATAGAGAGTGAGAGAGAGAGAGAGAGAGAGAGAGAGAGAGAGAGAGAGAGAGAGAGAGAGGCTTTGGCTGCTGCCCTGGGCCGCCTCTCTAAACCCTGTTTAGGAAGCTTTGGAGCTCAGAGAGAAATAATCCCCCTCTCAGTCACACACACACGCCGACACACACACACTCAGGCACACACACACACACACGCACACGCACATGCACACACACACACACACACAGCCGAGTCACACACAAACAGAGCTAAGAAAAACACACAGCCTAGATAAACCACAGAAAGATGTGCACACACACAGTCTAAACAAACACACACAAACACACACACCCAACAAGATCTCACGGTTTGACACGGTCTGACTTCAGTGTTCAACGTTTGTCCGGGGGGGGGGGGGATAAACGTCAAGTTTTGAACGTTAAATTCAGCCATTAATTCCGATTGGTTAAGGTAAGAGTTAAGTTTGGGGATATGGTTAAAACAGAAACAACTTGATGGTTACGTTTAGGCATTAATTCCGAATGGTTAAGGTAAGTGTTTCAGTTTGAGATAGGGTTCAAAGATTTAAAAAACAACAACTGCCTAGCACTGGGATTGAACCCGCGATCCTCTGACCAGGAGCTCGCAGATTACGCCCGTCCGCCATCCCCAACCACGAGCCTACTTGATGGTAATAGCGCTCACCATTGCCCCTAGTGGCCGGTATTGAATGCATCTTTCAATGTCCTGGGGACTCTATATACAAAGGGAGTGAGAGAGAGAGACTAGAAACACAGCCACAAAACATACACAATCACCCACAAACCCACACACACATGCACGCATATGAGCCAGGGGGAAGAGGGGGAGCAAGGGGGTGGAGGGTGGAGGGGAGCGAGGGAAGGAGCTATTGTAGGAATTCAGTTTGGCATTTATTGGGATGACTCATGTACCGGAGGCAGC
Organism: Coregonus clupeaformis; assembly: GCF_020615455.1. Classification (NCBI taxonomy): domain Eukaryota; kingdom Metazoa; phylum Chordata; class Actinopteri; order Salmoniformes; family Salmonidae; genus Coregonus; species Coregonus clupeaformis. The sequence goes on along the minus strand of NC_059214.1, from coordinate 43,097,881 downwards.
TCTGCAGGGCAGTCACTAGCTGGCACAGCCACAAATCTGATTTGAACCCTAACCTTAACCACACTGCTAACCTTATGACTAACCCTAACCTTAAATTAGGACCCAAAAACCAATTTTAGTTTTCATGAATTATGACGATATAGAGCCAATCTTGACTTTGCCACTGGCCCATCTAGTGGAAATCGCTCAGCTCTGCCTCCAGGACAAGATCCATCCCAATAAACATCAACCTGCTGAAGGAATAGGCGCCAGAGAGAACACAGAGCAGGGAAGGAGGGAGGTAGAGGATGAGAGTGATTTATTTATCTCTTTTCTCTAGGAAGGCAAAGAGAGGGAGACACTGAAGGGGAGGAATGAGAGAGAAATAGAGAGAGAAAGGAAATGTAGGAGAGGATGAGAGAAAGAAGAACAAAGAGATATGAGGAGGACAGAAAGGAAGAAGGAGGAAAGAAAAAGAGGGAGAATGAGTGAAATAAAGAGAGGAGAGCGGAGGGTGGAAGAGTGGGGGTCTGGGCTTAGCGCAGGATGCAGTTTGTCATCTTCATTAGGTGACAGCGGGCGCAGAGGGAGGGAAGGAGCGGGGGATGGAGGGAGTGATGAATGGGGGGATGGAGGGAGGGAAGGAGCGGGGGATGGAGGGAGGGAAGGAGCGGGGGGATGGAGGGAGGGATGAATGGGGGGATGGAGGGAGGGAAGGAGCGGGGGATGGAGGGAGGGAAGGAGCGGGGGGATGGAGGGAGGGATGAATGGGGGGATGGAGGAGGGAAGGAGCGGGGATGGAGGGAGGGATGAATGGGGGGGATGGAGGGAGGGAAGGAGCGGGGGATGGAGGGAGGGAAGGAGCGGGGGATGGAGGGAGGGATGAATGGGGGGGGAGTGGGTAGGGGAGCCTTTGAGAAACGTTGACCCTGTAATTGACCTGCATCTCCGCCTACATCGCCGCAACAACACGAGGAGCCGCTGCAGCTAATCACTTAGTAACCCTGACCTGTCAATCACACCGTCCCCCGGGAGGAGGAGGGGGAGGAGAGACTTTTGACTTAAAAAACAAATTATCCAACCAGTCACAAAGTCAAACAAAAGAGAGGGAGGGGGAGGGAGGGAGGGAGGGAGGGAGGGAGGGAGGGAGGGAGGGAGGGAGGGAGAAAAAATGCAGGCAGAAAGGGAGGACAAACATTTAACAGCGTTATTATTTAACACCTACCCCCTCTTCTTCTCATTCCACCACACACACACGTATGCCCACTCACTCGCACACACGCACACACGCACACACACACACACACACACACACTAAACATCACAGTTGGGAGAGCAACACTCATTTACTTATTTAAGTGAGTAAACAAACAGATAAACACAAGCACATTTGCCTAAGGCACAAAGCTTTGTGCTCTTTGGAAACGGAATCTTTCAGAAGTATATTTATAAAGGCAGAGAAAGAGAGGGATGTTCGAGGGCAATGGAAAGAAGGAAAAATACAAGATAGAGAGATATAGAGATAAGGGGGAAAGGAGTGAAGCCAAAAGTGTGACTGGACATCAGACAGGGATGGAGGTTGACATGCTCAACCTGCTGAATAAGACACACACACAATGTCTCGGTCTGTGTGTGTGTGTGTGTTACCTGCTGATGAGGGGGAACAGAGACACCAGGAGATAAAGGGATGGATACCACTTCAACAGCTTTATCTCCTCAGCCAAGGACATCTGGATAGACAGAGAGTTTAAATACTGCACACACACACACACACACACACACACACACACACCTATTTTAGAGGAGTGATAGATAAGGTGCGGAAATTAAAGTCTAGATTTTGTATCAATAGGAGACTGACAGAGTTTACCTTTTCCTACGAGAGCAAGAGAGCGAGAGAGAGTGAGACAGACAGCAAAAGAGAGACAGCGAGAGAGAGACCTCTCCCTGCTCAACATCAACAGTGCCAACACAAGAGGATCTGTCTCACGTCAGCACCACCTGCTGTTTTAGATACACACACACACACATACACACACACACACAAAACATGCACTGTTCCATTCCTCCATGAGAGATCAGATAGGGAGAAATTGATGGGGGAAGACAAAAACAAACAGAAGCTATGTTTGTTTACACTTTTAGTATCATTGGTGTATACATGTTGCATACATGTGTGTCAATGATTCCTTTTATGAAAAACCTGGGTCCCACATGAACTAAAAGAGTAGCAGAGCCACTTTAGACAACATCTGACAAGGAATTTTAGATCGCACAGCCTATAAAATCAAATCAAATGAACATGATTAAAATAATACAATTCTGATTTATGAATTCTGAACTGTGACATAAATGGTAAGGGTTTGGAAGTTCCATGGTGGAAAGGTTTGACGGTCCGTTATTACCTTCCCGGGGACTATAGCGGCTGGGAGGAGCCTGAAATCCATTTGCTGCGCTTCTTTTCTTTTTTTTCTCCTAAGCATGCGGGGAGTCTTGGATGAGGGGGGGGTGTTATGATACAACTTCACGTTACGCAGGGAAAGTAGGAGTGGCAACGTTGCTTGTGGCATGAAGTTGTGCAATTGATTAGGCTACTTTGTTAGGGATTGAGCAGTCACAATCAGTGTTGAATCCAACTCACTCACAGCCCTTATTGAAAATGTAATACAAATACATTAACTGGTTTAAGTTTTTAAATCAAACACCAGGAGTAAGTAGAACACTACACATTTAGAAAGACGTTTGTAACTAAAATGGACTTGGATTTTACACATTGTTTGTGCAAAAATATCTTTTGAGATCTTTCGTGGCCTGCAGTGAGAAGATGGTGAGGTGTGTGTTTGTGTAATGTATTTAATCACAGCTCTCCCGTGTCAGAGGCTTGGTGCTTCTTGGGAGGGTAATGAAACAGTAGTTATTAGGGCTGGCACAATTACAGTATAACTGACGGTTATGGATGAAGACCGTCATGAAAATGATTGAAGATGGGACGGCCGGGCATTCGTGCGGTTGAGCCCGTTTCTGCGGTAACATGGACTCTTTACAACGTGATGAAACTTTGTTGCTCCTTGAAGAAACAAGCAAGGGGTTGTAGCAAACAAGTCTTCGGTTGCCTCAGCAACACCCAGATAAATAGCAGCACACAGATAAATAGAATGGCATCGCATGCAGTCAGGAGCTCTCTCTCTCTCTCTCTCTCTCTCTCTCTCTCTCTCTCTCTCTCTCTCTCTCTCTCTCTCTCTCTCTCTCTCTCTCTCTCTCTCTCTCTCTCTCTCTCTCTCTCTCTCTCTCTCTCTCTCTCTCTCTCTCTCCATCCTTCGCTCTCTCTTCTGGATGGCTTGGACCTCACAAGCCACAATCCTCCCGCACACAGAGCACACAGAGCAATTGTAATGATGCACAGACGAAGAGGAAGGATAAATAGATGTATGGTGGGCTCCTTCTCTCTGTCTGCACAGAACAACGCACAAAAACATACTGTGTTAAGAAGAAACACACGCAAACAGACGCACACACACAAATCACAAACAAACATAGGCATACAAACACGGGCGCACACACACAGTCACACACAACAATCGTGTTTGTGACTGTGGGCAGAGTTACTGCTGAACAGTAAACAAACACCCATTAAAGATAAAGAACAAGCTTCCAATGTTTGCTTTCTGAGAACGCTGTGTGTGTGTTTACGGTTGTGTGTGTGTTTGTGTACGTGTGTGTGTGTGTGTGCCATACAACACTCCTTCCGTAGCCTCCAACTGCTCTTAAACACTAGTAAAACTAAATGCATGCTCTTCAATCGAACGCTGCTTGCACCCGCCCGCCCGACTAGAATCACTACTCTCGGCGGGTCTGACATAAAATATGTGGACAACTACAAATACCTAGGTGTCTGTTAGACTGTAAACTCTCCTTCCAGACTCACATTAAGCATCTCCAATCCAAAGTTAAATCTAGAATCGGCTTCCTATTTCGCAACAAAGCCTCCTTCACTCATGCTGCTAAACATGCCCTCGTAAAACTGACTATCCTACCGATCCTTGACTTCGGCGATGTCATTTACAAAATAGCTTCCAACACTCTACTCAGCAAATTGGATGTAGTCTATCACAGTGCCATCCGTTTTGTCACCAAACCCCATATACTACCCACCATTGTGACCTGTACACTCTCGTTGGCTGGCCCTCACTACATATTCGTCGCCAAACCCACTGGCTCCAGGTCATCTATAAATCACTTCTAGGCAAATCCCCGCCTTATCTTAGATCATTGGTCACCATAGCAACACCCACACGTAGTATACGTTCCAGCAGGTATATCTCACTGGTCATCCCCAAAGCCAACACCTCCTTTGGCCGCCATTCCTTCCAGTTTTCTGCTGCAAATGACTGGAACGAACTGCAAAAATCTCTGAAGCTGGAGACACTTATCTCCCTCACTAACTTTAAGCATCAGTTGTCAGAGCAGCTTACCGATCACTGCACCTGTACACAGCCCATCTGTAATTAGCCCACCCAACTACCTCATCCCCATATTGTTATTTACATTGTTATTTATTTTGCTAATTTGCACCCCAGTATCTCTATTTGCACATCATCTCCTGCACATTTATCACTCCAGTGTAAATACTAAATTGTAATTATTTTGCACTATGGCCTATTTATTGCCTTACCTCCATAACTGACTACATTTGCATACACTGTATATATATTTTATATTGTGTTTTTGACTGTATGTTTTGTTTATTCCATATGTAACTCTGTGTTGTTGTTGTTTTTATCGCACTGCTTTGCTTTATCTTGGCCAGGTCGCAGTTGTAAATGAGAACTTGTTCTCAACTGGCTTACCTGGTTAAATAAAGGTTAAATAAAAAAATAAAAAATAAAAAGAAATCCTTCAATCCACACTTTCAAATGGTCTCCATCTCACGTGTCTGATCTGTATGTGTGTCAGCGTCCGGGTGCAGTGGGGAAACGGAATCAGGCACAGGACACAGAACTGAGAATTAAATGGCTTTACTCGACTCCAAGTAAATAATGCAAACCCTCCACGCAGGGAAGAGCAAAAACAACAGCTCAACAGACGATGTAACAAGAACAATCACGCACACACTCAGGAGGGAAAACAGAGGTAATATAGGGAAACTAATAAGCCTAATGGGTAACAGGTGTGAACAATACAGACAGAACTAGTGAGACACAGAAACATCGATCGGTGGCAGCTAGTACTCCGGTGACGACGACCACCGAAGCCTGCCCGAACGAGGAGGAGGGGCAGCCTCGGCCGTATTCGTGACAATGTGGGGTGTAGCCTTCATTTGTTGTAGATCTTGCATCTAAGTGTGTGTGTTTGTGTATGTACGTCTGTGTGTGTGTGTGTGTGTGTATGTACATCTGTGTGTGTGTGTATGTAAGTCTGTGTGTGTGTGTGTATGTAAGTCTGTGTGTGTGTGTTTGTACATCTGTGTCTGTGTGTGTGTGTTTGTACATCTGTGTGTGTGTGTGTGTGTGTTTGTCCATCTGTGTGTGTGTGTGTGTGTGTGTGTGTTTGTACATCTGTGTGTGTACCCCCCAGACACAGCTCTGCAATTGATCACCCTACAAGCTCTCACAGTCTCACTTCAGAAATAGACGTTTTCCACGTCTCTCCAAACATCACATTTTCAAGGTGCTCCAAACGTCAAATTTCAAAGTGTTTTTGATAGCCTCGGTTGCTCTTGCTGCTCTATCATTCAATTTCTCCAAATGTCAAATTTCAAAGTTAATGGTTAAGATCAGACACTCATTCCGAATGGTTAAGGTTTGGGATAGGGTTAAAACAGTACATTTAGGCACTCATTCCGAATGGTTAAGGTAAGGGTTAAGGTTTGGGATAGTTAAAACAAAATATTAAAACCATTGTTCACCACAACCTTCTGATCCAAAGTTCTCGTTCACTCTCTCTCTCTTTTACTATCTCTCTCTCTCTTTCACCCCCCCCTTTCCCAATGTCCAGGACATGGACAGACGTCCAATTTCTCTAGATAACCACCATAGCAGCCAACTATAAATGCTGCCATGAGTGGGAGAGTGACAGAGAGAGAGAGAGTAAAAGAGGCAGCAGTTTTCAGACACTCAGCAGGGACTCTGCTTTCTGGTTTACACCTGCTGTGACACACACACACACACACTAACACACACACACACAAACACTAATACACACACACAGTAGAAAGCAGTGGTTGGGCAACAGCAGAGGGGGTAGTGTTGTTTTAGAACATCACACAGCGTGTGCATTAAGACTCATAAATATTCATGAACCAGGCCTGCTGCTCTACACTGTCTGAGTGAGTGTGACAGAGAGACAGACGGCAAGAGAGAGACACAGACAGAGAGAGAGAGAGAGAGAGAGAGAGAGAGGGAGAGAGAGAGAGAGAGGGGGAGGGAGAGAGAGAGAGAGAGAGAGGGGGAGAGAGAGAGAGAGAGGGAGGGAGAGAAAGATTATGATTAATTCACACGTTGAGTTACACAGAGCAATTAGCACACATACATACTGCACACAAGCACACACACAAAAAAATACACACACACAAATGTGTACACACACACACAAACGCGCACACACACACACACACACACGTGTACACACACACAAACATACACAGACAAACACAAATGTGTACACATATACACACAGGTGGGAGTTTGGGTTATACCAGTTCAAGGTGTAGTAATTACCTTTGCCACTTAGAGGCAGCATCTACATAACCTTTACCTGCCCTACCCTTTCCTTCACCCTCATGAGGTTGAACAGATTTGGCATGTTGCTTCAGACCCTCAAAACGTTATGCAGCTGCACCACTAAGAGCATCTTGACTGTCTTTTTCACCGCCTGGTACGGCAACTGCTCCCGACCGCAAGGCGCTACATAGGGTGGTGAGGACGGCCCAGTACATCACTGGGGCAAAGCTCTCTGCCATCCAGGACTTCTATACGAGGCGGTGTCAGAGGAAGGCCCAGAAAATGGTCAAAGACGCAAGCCACCCAAGCCATAGACTGTTCTCTCTGCCACCGCACAGCAAGCGTTACCAGCGCACACACTCACACATACTTACACTGACACACACTACATATGGCCCAGGGTTTCCGTTAGGAAAATGTGGCGCCAGACATTTGACCGGCAGCATTTTAATTTACAGGACATTTTAAAAAATTGCCGGACCCACATGCATTGGGTGGGTAACCTGATTAGTGGTGCTCAAAATCACATTTAGAATATGGTATTTCATATTAACAGAACATGCAAGTCGAGGATGCAACGATAAGCGGTTCTTCTTAACAAATTCTGATGTGCACTTTGAACATGTTAGAATAACTGTCCACATTTACTTTTCCTCAGCCAACAAGACCAGTAACGAACAGCAAAATCACTAGCCTATGTCAATCTACTATAGTAGAAACGTTAAGGCTTCCTATTCTATTGGTCAGCTTGTCGAGAAAGAAATAGCCTATTCCAATCCGACTCTGGGACAGTTGTGGGAAGATAGATCCCAAATCCATCCAACCAGTAGGCCTAGGCTACATAAAAACTACGTTAAAAAGCAATGAGTCTGATGCAACAGATGAGAACGTTTAGATTAAAATGTTGATAAACTATTATTTCTTCACATTATAGGCGCAGCAATGCGCTTAAGGCAGTAGGCTATGCGCAAATGTTCGTTGGGAAAACACTGTTGTCAAAAGTGCACCACACATGTGAGCGGTTTCATGTGACATAGATGAAAATATCCGTTATACATTTTGAAAGAGGGGAAATCTAATATTAAACAACTAGCATGGGTTGCTATTATGACTAGCATTGTGCCTTTGGCTACTGGACAATGAAAGAAAGTTGATATAAAATAATGACTGTTGGAGATGCTGCAGCAGCAGCTCTCCCGCTGTCTGACAGATTTTCCACTCAAAGGCTCTGTATCTGTATCCTGTATGTGTGTGATAAATAAGATACATAACAAATATACTGTGTGCACACGCCAATTTAATCAACCTATAGACCGATAAGCATGACCAGCCAAATGTATTTCCATTGACTGGTATTTCCATCCATGAAGAGGCTATAAAGCATTATTTTACAATGGGATTTTTCTTCTTCTCCCGGACAATTTGCCTGCTCCAATTATATTCATATGCTTTTCTATTATCATTTTGTTCGGCCAAAAGCCGGCTATTACCGGCTAACAGAAACCCTGATAGGCCCATACGCACATAACACGCGCACACATGCATACTGATGCCACACACACACTTTCACACTCACTACATACGCTGCTGCTACTGTCTATTATCTATCCTGTTGCCTAGTCACTTTACCCCTACCTATATGTACAGTGCATAGCTACAGTGCCGTGAAAAAGTATTTGTCCTCTTTATGATTTTCTCTATATTTGCATATTTTTTATACTGAATGTTGTCAGATCTTCAACCAAAACCTAATATTAGATCAAGGATAACCCGAGTTTACAAATAACAAAAAACTATGGATACTTATTTTATTTATTTAATTAACTAAGTTATGCAACACCCAATTCCCTTGTGTGAAAAAGTAATTGCCCCCTTACATTCAATAATTGGTTGTGCCACCTTTAGCTGCAATGACTGCAACCATATGCTTCCTGTAGTTGCTGATCAGTCTCTCACATCGCTGAGAATAATTTTGGTCCACCCTTGCATGCAGAACTGCTTTAACTCAGCGACATTTGTGGATTTTCAAGCATAAACTACTAGTTTCAAGTCCTGCCACAACATCTCAATTGGGATTAGGTCTGGACTTTGACTAGGCCATTCCAAAACTTCAAAATGTACTTTTTAGCCATTTTCATGTAGTCTTGATTGTGTGGTTTGGATCATTGTCTTGCTGCATGACCCAGCTGCACTTCAGATTCAGCTCACAGACGGATGGCCTGACATTCTCCTGTAGAATTATCTGATACAGAGCAGAATTCATGGTTCCTTCTAATTAAGGCAAGTCGTCCAGGTCCTGAGGCAGCAAAGCATCCCCAAACCATCACACTACCACCACCATGCTTGACCGTTGGTATGAGGTTCTTACTGTGGAACGCAGTGTTTGGTTTTCGCCAGGCATAATGGGACCAATGTCGTCCAATGCGGCACGTGATAAATAAAAATGTGATTTGATTTAACATAGCTGCAACCTTTTACTCCATCCACCCTAGCCTAACATCGCTGAGGACTGGGCTGGTATGGTCCACTTTTTCTATTAGAGTTGTGATAACCCTATAACAATCCTATAACATAATCCTACAAAACACACACACACACACACACACACACACACGCACGCAGCTCCCCGACCGAGAGGGGGTGTGACAGAGTCAAGTGAGAACTCACTCCCTGGCGAGTGAGAATCTACCCAGTATGACCTCGGCTAATCCCCATAATGCCCCTGTGTGTGTATGTGTGTGTGCGCCAGTGTGCGTGCATTTGCCAAAGATTCCTATAACATTTCAGTAAATGAGGGTAAAACTCTCAGTTTAAAAAACAATCATGTATTATAGAGGCATGACCTTCACCTTTCAGCTCTCCGGGTTGACCGGTGCCAAACCACGACTGCATCTGAGGAAGGAAGGAGCACAAACTACACACTGTCAGAGCCCAGTGTGGGACACGCTCACACACACACACACACTCACACAAACACACACACACACGCACGCACGCCGCAAGCACACACACACAAACACTTCATCTGAGACTGGAGGAGAGGTAAATAAGCCTAATTTAATCCGCTGTCAGTCAAAGCTGAAACGCATCCATGGATATCACTCACACACATATTCACACACACACACACATACACAATGTGCACTTTACGTAATTACAGTGGCTTGCGAAAGTATTCACCCCCCTTGGCATTTTTCCTATTTTGTTGCCTTACAACCTGGAATTAAATTGATTTTTGGGGGGTTTGTATCATTTATTTTACACAACATGCCTACCACTTTGAAGATGCAAGATTTTGTGAAACAAACAAGAAATAAGACAAATAAACAGAAAACTTATGGTGCATAACTATTCACCACCCCAAAGTCAATACTTTGTAGAACCATCTTTTGCAGCAATTACAGCTGCAAGTCTCTTGGGGTATGCCTCTATAAGCTTGGCACATCTAGCCACTGGGATTTTTGCCCATTCTTCAAGGTAAAACTCCTCCAGCTCCGCCAAGTTGGATGGGTTCCGCTGGTGTACAGCAATCTTTAAGTCATACCACAGATAGCGTTTTCCTTGATGGCCAAAAAGCTCAATTTTAGTCTCATCTGACCAGAGTACCTTCTTCCATATGTTTGTGGAGTCTCCCACATGGCTTTTGGCGAACACCAAACGTGTTTGCTTATTTTTTTCTTTAAGCAATGGCTTTTTTCTGGCCACTCTTCCGTAAAGCCCAGCTCTGTGGAGTGTATGGCTTAAAGTGGTCCTATGGACAGATACTCCAATCTCCACTGTGGAGCTTTGCAGCTCCTTCAGGGTTATCTTTGGTCTCATTGTTGCCTCTCTGATTAATGCCCTCCTTGCCTGGTTAGTGGTGTTGCAGACTCTGGGGCCTTTCAGAACAGGTTTATATATACACTAGATCATGTGACAGATCATGTGACACTTAGATTGCACACAGGTGGACTTTATTTAACTAATTATGTGACTTCTGAAGGTAATTGATTTCACCAGATTTTATTTAGGGGCTTCATAGCAAAGGGGGTGAATACTAGGGGTGTAACGATTCGTTTTAACAACGATTCGATTTGTATCACGATTCGTGGTTGTCGATACGATTCAAGGACGATATTGGTTCATTTAGAACGATCCGATCCGAAACGATTCAGTGACTTGAAATCGATTCAGTAACCTTTAAGCCAAAAATTCAACCAGTGTGACTGAAATAAATACCTGGATACTGGACAGTGCAGGTGAAGTTTCCTAGATTCCTGTTTCTTGTAAGGACCGCAATGGTGGCTTGATAATTTCTCGCTCGTCGGCTTCTCCTCTGTCGTCCGCCATGCTATGTTTTGTTGTCTTTGCGCCTTTGCGCTGCTGTTGGCGCGATGACGTCACGGATAGGCAGACTGAATCGAGTAATGTTTAAAGCCTTTATCATTAAAAGTGCTAAGAAAAAACATCCATATAAAGTCTGACGTGCTTAAATCCAATGGGTTATTTCCTAGTATCGATACAATCGATTTATTACATTTTAAAACGATGTTAGATCGATATATGTTGTCCAAAAGGCCAACTCGCCGAGCACAGATTGATGTAGTTGGATCATAGGAATATATATCGATACATCGATGTAGTAGATGGATCGTTACACCCCTAGTGAATACATATGCACGCACCACTTTTCCGTTAGTTATTTTTTTCATTCCACTTCACCAATTTTGACTATTTTGTGTATGTCCATTACATGAAATCCAAATAAAAATCAATTTAAATTATAGGTTGTAATGCAACAAAATAGGAAAAACGTCAAGGTGGATGAATACTTTTGCAAGGCACTGTACAGGTGTGTGTGTGTGTGTGCATATGCCTGTGCATCTCTATTTAGTTGTTGAATCCATGAGCGCTATCTGATCCCCTCCAGCATAAGGCCATAGAGCTCTTTACAATGACTCAAACTATGTAGGATATACGTCCTCTCTAAAGCTGCTAAAATGTTAATCCTTTCACAAAACATCTGAATTAGTCATAGTTCGTCCTCCTAGATGATTTTCCTAATTCTACCCTCTCTTTCTCTTTTCCTCCCTCGCTTTCTTTTCTTTCTCTGGGCCGGCTGCCTCTCTTTCTTATCCCCCTCTCTTCATTCATTCACACACCTACTCTTCTCTCTTCATTCCTTCACCCACCTACTCTTCTCTCTCCATTCCTTCACCCACCTACTCTTCTCTCTCCATTCCTTCACACACCTACTCTTCTCTCTCCATTCCTTCACCCACCTACTCTTCTCTCAAAGCTTTAGAAATTATTTCAAGTGAAACCGCCTGCAGCTGTGAGGAAATGAGACTTGAGCTCTTCATAAATATGATAGAGAGAGAGAGATGGATGGGTTCCGCTGGTGTACAGCAATCTTTAAGTCATACCACAGATAGCGTTTTCCTTGATGGCCAAAAAGCTCAATTTTAGTCTCATCTGACCAGAGTACCTTCTTCCATATGTTTGTGGAGTCTCCCACATGGCTTTTGGCGAACACCAAACGTGTTTGCTTATTTTTTTCTTTAAGCAATGGCTTTTTTCTGGCCACTCTTCCGTAAAGCCCAGCTTTGTGGAGTGTATGGCTTAAAGTGGTCCTATGGACAGATACTCCAATACAGTACCCTCTGAATGTAAAAAACGACAAGACACAAAATGAGTACAAATTGAAACTTCTTTTGGGGAAGCAGGAGACACTTTTTGCTGATTTGTATAAAAATGGGAACATAAGCAACCTTATCTTCCACACAGACCATCCCCTGGCATGGCACAGTGCTATACTAGCACACTACCCCTCTGTTAAGAGGGGGGGTGTTAGCGATGGGTGGAAACTTAGGATACTGGACAACGAGGACTCTGAGTCGTCTAATATTAATCTCTATAAATCTGGAACCGTTTTGGTTCAAGGCAACACCAAACAGTTCCAGCTGGACTTTCACCTAATCAAAGAAATAGCTCAGCAGGAGAAGCTCTCCCTTGAGAAAGATACCCCTACCCCAAGCGGGTCAGACCAGACCTCTTCATTAAATAACCCCACAGAGCAACCCCAAGCAGAAAGTCAACTTCCCAGCACAGAGTACTACTCCCTCATTGAAATGAAGGATACATTCACCCAGCTGGAGGTAAGGCAGGTGGAGCTGGAACAGCAGGTGAACACACTCCAGTCAGCACAGACCCAGACAACAACACCCCCTTAACTAGACCTGGAGAGCTGCAGGTAGAGAGAAACATGTCTGCTCTCTGGACTGTGGTGAGACAACATCAACAGGAGAAAGAGCAGGAGCAGGAGAAGAACAGAGCACTAGAGGAGAGGATCAGAGTGCTGGAGGAGAAGATGAGAACGATGACGGGTGACATAGTTCAACCCATTAGAGAGCTGGCCACCCCCGCAGAGAAGCCAGCAGAACAGCCCACCTCAGATCCTGGCCAAAGTCTCGACACCGCAGCAGAACAGTACACCCTAGACCTTGACCATAGCCTCGACATCACACCCAGACAAACAAATGAAGAACCCCAAGCCCAGGGGATCCCAACCCCTCTGAGCAACCCCCCAGTCAGACACCCTGATAGCCCTCATGACGACCCCCCACACCCACTGAGGACATACACAAGCCACAGATTGTACTCCTTATGGACTCAAACGGGAAATACATACAAGAAAATAAACTTTTTCCAAAACATACAGTGTCTAAACTCTGGTGTCCAAACACCCAGCGCGCCCTAGACCTTCTGTCTGAGGACCGACTAGGATCACCCAGCCACATAATAATACACACAGGCACAAACGACCTGAGAACACAGCAGGAATGGGTGGCCACATCACTCAAGGGAGTGATAGAAAAAGCTTCTTCTACTTTCCCCAACGCACAAGTGGTTATCTCAACCCTGTTACCACGAAAAGACTTCCACCCTGCTACGATACAGCGGGTAAACGCAAGTATTTCCCGTGACTGTGCATCAAAACCAAATGTCTACCTGGCCCACCACTCCACCCTGGACGTGAACAGCCTTTATGACCAGGTCCACCTATACAAGGCAGCAGTGCCCACCTTCGCTCGGACCCTAAAGGATATCGCCCTCAACCGCAGACCCAACACCTCACACAGGAGCAACAGATCAACAGACACCCCGCCCAGACCAGCGAGACACTCTCCCAGACCTGCGTGACCCCCCCCAGAACCTACACATAGAGGACCCCCGCAGAGAGGACCTACATCCAGACCACAGCACCATCAACCACATCTACACCCCCCACCCCCCACCAATTAACTCCCCCCAAGTCAACCATGCCCACACCCCATTTAGGCCCCCTCAGATCAGACCTATGCCCCTCCTACCCACCCCAAGCCCCCCACTCCCACAAAGAGGGCCTCAACATGAAAGTCACACATACGCAAACAGGCCGAACACCCACTCTTACACTAGCCCAAGCCAATGGCATGTACCAGATGCTCAGCAGGCTCTGCTCACAATTACTGGCCTGAGGCCAAACCACACAACCAACAACATTAGACACTTTATGGAACACAAAGCCTTCACTATTTCATCCTGGAATATCCAAGGCCTGAGGTCATCTGCCTTTGGCCTAAAGAGCAGGAACCTGGACTTCACCAAAGAAATCGGAAATACAGACATTGTCATCCTACAAGAAACATGGTATAGAGGAGACGGACCCACTGGTTGCCCTCTAGGTTACAGAGAGCTGGTAGTCCCATCCAGCAAACTACCAGGTGTGAAACAGGGAAGGGACTCAGGGGGTATGCTAATTTGGTATAGAGCAGACCTAACTCACTCTATTAAATTAATCAAAACAGGAACATTTTACATTTGGTTAGAAATTCAAAAGGAAATTATCTCAACTGAGAAAAATTTCCTCCTGTGTGCTACCTATATCACCCCACTAGAATCCCCATACTTGAATGAAGACAGTTTCTCCATCCTGGAGGGGGAAATCAATCATTTCCAGACCCAGGGACATGTACTAGTCTGTGGCGACCTAAATGCCAGAACTGGACAAGAACCTGACACCCTCAGCACACAGGGAGGTGTCGTGACACCCTCAACACCTACCTGGAGGTGACAGCATTCCCTCCCCCATATGCCCCCCTAGGCACAACTACGACAACATAACCAACAAAAACGGGTCACGACTCCTGCAGCTCTGTCGCACACTGGGTATGTACATAGTCAATGGTAGGCTTCGAGGGGACTCCTATGGTAGGTACACCTATAGCTCATCTCTTGGCAGTAGTACTGTAGACTACTTTATCACTGACCTCAACCCAGAGTCTCTCAGAGCGTTCACAGTCAGCCCACTGACACCCCTATCAGACCACAGCAAAATCACAGTCTACTTGAACAGAGCAATACTCAATCATGAGGCATCAAAGCCAAAGGAACTGAATAATATTAAGAAATGCTATAGATGGAAGGAAAGTAGTGTTGAAACCTACCAAAAAACAATTAGGAAACAACTAATTCAATCCATTCTAGACAACTTCCTGGACAAAACGTTGTAAACTTGGCAGTAGAAAACCTAAACAGTATATTTGACCTCTCAGCTTCCCTATCAAATCTAAAAATCTCTAACAGAAAACCAAAGAAAAGTAATAACAGTGATAAATGGTTTGATGAAGAATGCAAAAACCTAAGAAAGAAATTGAGAAACCTATCCAACCAAAAACATGGAGACCCAGAAAACCTGAGCCTACGCCTTCACTATGGTGAATCACTAAAACAATACAGAAATACACTACGGAAAAAGAAGGAACAGCATGTCAGAAATCAGCTCAATGTAATTGAAGAATCCATAGACTCTAACCACTTCTGGGAAAATTGGAAAACACTAAACAAACAACAACATGAAGAGCTATCTATCCAAAACGGAGATGTATGGGTAAACCACTTCTCCAATCGTATAACAGAGAACAAACAGCAAAAAATATACATGATCAAATGCAAATCTTAGAATCAACTATTAAAGACTACCAGAACCCACTGGATTCTCCAATTACATTGAATGAACTACAGGACAAAATACAAACCCTCCAACCCAAAAAGTCCTGTGGTGTTGATGGTATCCTCAATGAAATGATAAAATATACAGACCACACATTTCAATTAGCTATACTTAAACTCTTTAACATCATCCTTAGCTCTGGCATCTTCCCCAATATTTGGAACCAAGGACTGATCACCCCAATCCACAAAAGTGGAGACAAATTTGACCCCAATAACTACCGTGGGATATGCGTCAACAGCAACCTTGGGGAAATCCTCTGCATTATCATTAACAGCAGACTAGTTCATTTCCTCAGTGAAAACAATGTACTGAGCAAATGTCAAATGGACTTTTTACCAAATTACCGTACGACAGACCACGTATTCACCCTGCACACCCTAATTGACAAACAAACCAACCAAAACAAAGGCAAAGTCTTCTCATGCTTTGTTGATTTCAAAAAAGCTTTTGACTCAATTCGGCATGAGGGTCTGCTATACAAATTGATGGAAAGTGGGGTTGGGGGAAAAACATACGACATTATAAAATCCATGTACACAAACAACAAGTGTGCGGTTAAAATTGGCAAAAAACACACACATTTCTTTCCACAGGGCCGTGGGGTGAGACAGGGATGCAGTTTAAGCCCCACCCTCTTCAACATATATATCAACGAATTGGCGAGGGCACTAGAACAGTCTGCAGCACCCGGCCTCACCCGGCCTCACCCTACTAGAATCTGAAGTCAAATGTCTTCTGTTTGCTGATGATCTGGTGCTTCTGTCACCAACCAAGGAGGGCCTACAGCAGCACCTAGATCTTCTGCACAGATTCTGTCAGACCTGGGCCCTGACAGTAAATCTCAGTAAGACAAAAATAATGGTGTTCCAAAGAAGGTCCAGTTGCCAGGACTACAAATACAAATTCCATCTAGACACCGTTGCCCTAGAGCACACAAAAAACTATACATACCTCGGCCTAAACATCAGCGCCACAGGTAACTTCCACAAAGCTGTGAACGATCTGAGAGACAAGGCAAGAAGGGCCTTCTATGCCATCAAAAGGAACATAAAATTTGACATACCAATTAGGATCTGGCTAAAAATACCTGAATCAGTTATAGAACCCATTGCCCTTTATGGTTCTGAGGTCTGGGGTCCGCTCACCAACCAAGAATTCACAAAATGGGACAAACACCAAATTGAGACTCT
The DNA here is from genome assembly GCF_020615455.1 of Coregonus clupeaformis. Classification (NCBI taxonomy): domain Eukaryota; kingdom Metazoa; phylum Chordata; class Actinopteri; order Salmoniformes; family Salmonidae; genus Coregonus; species Coregonus clupeaformis. The sequence goes on along the minus strand of NC_059214.1, from coordinate 43,080,956 downwards.
GCATGCAGAATTCTGCAAAAACATCCTCTGTGTACAACGTAAAACACCAAATAATGCATGCAGAGCAGAATTAGGCCAATACCCGCTAATTATCAAAATCCAGAAAAGAGCCGTTAAATTCTATAACCACTTAAAAGGAAGCGATTCCCAAACCTTCCATAACAAAGCCATCACCAACAGAGAGATGAACTTGGAGAAGAGTCCCCTAAGTAAGCTTGTCCTGGGGCTCTGTTCACAAACACAAACAGACCCCACACAGCCCCAGGACAACAACAGCAACAACAACACAATTAGACCCAACCAAATCATGAGAAAACAAAAAGAGAATTACTTGACACATTGGAAAGAACAAACAAAAAAACAGAGCAAACTAGAATGCTATTTGGCCCTAAACAGAGAGTACACAGTGGCAGAATACCTGACCACTGTGACTGACCCAAACTTAAGGAAAGCTTTGACTATGTACAGACTCAGTGAGCATAGCCTTGCTATTGAGAAAGGCCGCCGTAGGCAGACCTGGCTCTCAAGAGAAGACAGGCTATGTTCACACTGCCCACAAAATGAGGTGGAAACTGAGCTGCACTTCCTAACCTCCTGCCAAATGTATGACCATATTAGAGACACATATTTCCCTCAGATTACAGCGATCCACAAAGAATTCGAAAACAAACCCAATTTTGATAAACTCCCTTATCTACTGGGTGAAAAACCACAGTGTGCCATCACAGCTGCAAGATTTGTGACCTGTTGCCACAAGAAAAGGGCAACCAGTGAAGAACAAACACCATTGTAAATACAACCCATACTTATGTTTATTTATTTTCCCATTTGTACTTTAACTATTTGCACATTGTTACAACACTGTATATATACATAATATGACATTTGAAATGTCTTTATTCTTTTGAAACTTCTGAGTGTAATGTTTACTGTTAATATTTATTGTTTATTTCACTTTTGTTTACTATCTACTTCACTTGCTTTGGCAATGTTAACACAGGTTTCCCATGCCAATAAAGCCCTTAAATTGAATTGAAATTGAATTGAGAGAGAGAGAGAGAGAGAGAGAGAGAGAGAGAGAGAGAGAGAGAGAGAGAGAGAGAGAGAGAGAGAGAGAGAGAGAGAGAGAGGGAGAGGGAGAGGGAGAGGGAGAGGGAGAGAGAGAGAGAGAGAAAGAGAGAAAGAGAACGAGGGAAGGTCAGTCAGCCTGCATCTCTAACACACACTAAAGGAGCTTTGACACACCGATACTCTGACAGGTCAAATGGCACCCTTCCGCTGCCTCAGACTTTGTCCGTGTGTTGTGTCGTCACTCAAGCCAGAATCAAGGGAATGGCAGCGATGTGGAGCCTGCTGGAATGTTGCCTCCAGGCTACCCATCAACACAACAACACTCTCAACAGGAGGGAGGGAGGGAGGGGGGTAGCGAGGGAGGGAGGGAGGGAGGGAGGGAGGGAGGGAGGGAGGGAGGGAGGGAGGGATGGGAGGGATGGGATGGGATGGGAGGGAGGGATGGGAGAGGTAAATGGTGAGGGTGAAGAGCTGGATGTACCATCTGCAGGGTGGGGAACAGAAGAACAGGCGTTACACACAGAGGACCACGTCTTTAATCAACAAACATTTTAATGTGAATCTCCCATTGGGTTGAACATAAGAGCTATCTCAAAAGCCAACACTGAAGAGGAAGACTGATAGATGGAATGGTCATGTCCTCTCAGCCCTGAGGAGCCTACGGCCAATAGCATTAGGCCCAGGAGTTTTTCCTGGTCAAGTCATGTAGTCAAGAAAAACTCCTGGCCCTAGTAGAATCGTAATAAACTAAAGGGAAGAAAATAATCTTAAAACCATATTTCTAACTCAATTAAAGTGTTATTTGTGTAGCTATTGATATACTTGTGACACCTTTGATTCTGCACGTGTCTAGAGAACCATAAGCATAGCACAACAGGTATGGGCTAAGGGTTTCTGTCAGAGGCACTGTGAGAGGGAGTCACAAACATGGAGAAAAAGAGAGAGGGAGAGAGGGAATACCGGTAATGTATGGTATTCCTGAGAGGATGGAGGGGGTCAAGAGTGAATGACAAAGAGAAAGAAATACAACCACAGTGATGCAGAAATGCATGGTATTTCTGTGAAGAGAGAGAGAGAAAGAAGAGAGAGAGAGAGAGAGAGAGAGAGAGAGAGAGAGAGAGAGAGAGAGAGAGAGGTTTACAGCTTCAGAGGAGTATCACCCTCTCAGAGAATTACAATAGACAACATGCCTGTTTGTGACAGGGCCTCAGAATGCCAGGACTCTAACCCTACAGCAACCTAATAGAGTCCCCACCACAACCCTACCCTAAGGCCCCGAACAAAAGCCAACATATCCAAGCACTTCGCTCATCAGAACATAACACATCACAACAGACAGACGGACAGACAGAACATTCTACGGCTGTCCCTGCTACTGTGCATGCACAGATATACAGACTGACAGACGGACAGACAGTG
>NC_059214.1:43033466-43055966 GCF_020615455.1 Coregonus clupeaformis | reverse complement strand
TCTCTCTCTCTCTCTCTCTCTCTCTCCGTCTTGTTTGATGTAATTAGACTTAATGAAGATTCTCTGAGCAGCCCGTCCCCACGGCACTATGGAAACTAGGAGAGGGTGAGGAGGGAGGCTAGAGAGAGAGACAGAGCAGTAGCCTTGCTGTCTGCGCTGATGGAAGACTATGTGCGGTGTGCATTTAGAGCGATTGATTCCTCACTGATGCTGCGAGCGCTAGCACGACTGCCTGGCTTGATAAGTGAGTGTGTGTGCATGGGTAGGGCTACACTACATGATTGGCAGGTCCTATCCAGGCTTGGGGAGACGTAATCCTTCATACCACTCTGAAACAACACTGGCACAGTACAGGAGGGAACACACACACACACACACTGTTGAGAACGCTATTTTCTGATGATTATTCCCTATTGGGATTTGGCCTCAAGGTACCCTCTCTCAGTCCAGAGGTCACCATAAAGCAGGCCTCAGTAACTGGTATTTGGGCGCCTGAGCCATAAAATCGGCCATGGGTATCCTTAAACGTTTAAGATGTTTCAATGTATAGTTTATTCAACCCGAAGGTCTCCACCTGTATTTTACGTTTTGGCACTGGGCACGGAAGGGTGAAACAGCTAACAGATAAGGCAAGTCTATTTAGGCCAGCCCTCCCCGCTGGAGGGTGAGAGATTTGCTGCGAACCTCTTAGAGGAACGTGTCTGTCTTCCCATATGCATATGTCTGTCTATGTCTGTCTATGACTGGCTATGACTGGCTATGTCTGTCTATGTCTGTCTATGTCTATCTATTTCTGTCTATGTCTGTCTATTTCTATCTATGTCTGTCTATGTCTGTCTATGTCTGTCTATGTCTATCTATTTCTGTCTATGTCTGTCTATGTCTGTCTATTTCTATCTATGTCTGTCTATGTCTGTCTATGTCTGTCTATGTCTGTCTATGTCTGTCTATGTCTGTCTATGTCTGTCTGTCTGTCTGTCTGTCTGTCTGTCTGTCTGTCTATGTCTGTCTATGTCTGTCTATTTCTATCTATGTCTGTCTATTTCTATCTGTCTATTTCTATCTATGTCTGTCTATTAACCCTTTAAATATAGAAGTTGTTTGCCTTATATTTTGCATCGAGCATTTCTCCACCCCGGTTTTCAATTCTTAACATTACACACACAGGAAAAAAATCTGGCCTCCGAACACTCAACCCCTTCCACTCTCTCTGTAGTGACCACCCCCTCCTCTCTCCTTCCCTTCTACCCTCTTCCCTACATCCCTTTGTTGGCTGAGAGGTTTTCACTTACATCCCAAATCTCCAGGCTAGATGGTCGTCTGTGATCCAGCTGGAGAGAGAGAGAGAGAGTGAAAGAGAGAGAGAGAGAGGCAGGGAGAGAGAGAGAGAAATTACAAAGGGAGAGAGAGGGGAAGAGAAAAAAAGAGAGAGAGAATTCTGTGACTGTGGTGGGGAAAGGAGTACAGCTGTAGCTATTAATACACTCAGACTAGAAAGAAAATGGAGCTCTGAGACTAAGGTTCTGTCCCCATTTGGATAAAAGCCCTTTGTCCCTTGTTTCCTTTCCTCATCTCTGTTCCACAATCAATCTCAAACTAAATGGATGACTAAAATCAAAGGCTAGTTGGGACATCCAGTCCTTTCATACCGAATCTCAGGTCCAAAAGGAAGAGTTCACCCCAGGATCTTTTAACAAGTTGGTGCTGCTGGGTACGGCGGGAGATTTTTTTTGAATTTTTTTAACATCTGTAACTGCCATTTCCTGCAATCTACAGCAAAAAAAATACCCTATTAGGGTGTGGTACCTGGCCTTAAACTATAACAAATGACAGAGTGGCGCAGCCAGTCCACAAGGTGGCGCAGCGCCAATCTTACATTATTTGGGGAGAACCCTGGATGAATATAGAGGAGTTGGTAGGAGGTCATTCAACTTAGATCAAAACCCAAGGCAAAGGAAAGAACATTCAAAATATAAACAGAAATCCTGATTGAAAATGCTTTGTTTGGAGGCGAAAGAAACGCATACCTGATTAGGAGAGGTGCTGGCTAGCGGAGTAGAACACCTGTTTAGGCGAGGTGCTGGCTATTGGAGTAGAACACCTGTTTGGGAGAGGTGCTGGCTAGCGGAGTAGAACACCTGTTTAGGAGAGTACTAGCTAGCGGAGTAGAACACCTGTTTAGGAGAGGTGCTGGCTAGCGGAGTAGAACACCTGATTAGGAGAGGTGCTGGCTAGCGGAGTAGAACACCTGATTAGGAGAGGTGCTGGCTAGCGGAGTAGAACACCTGATTAGGAGAGGTGCTGGCTAGCGGAGTAGAACACCTGATTAGGAGAGGTGCTGGCTAGCGGAGTAGAACACCTGTTTAGGAGAGGTGCTGGCTAGCGGAGTAGAACACCTGTTTGGGAGAGGTGCTGGCTAGCGGAGTAGAACACCTGTTTAGGAGAGGTGCTGGCTAGCGGAGTAGAACACCTGTTTAGGCGAGGTGCTGGCTATTGGAGTAGAACACCTGTTTGGGAGAGGTGCTGGCTAGCGGAGTAGAACACCTGTTTAGGAGAGGTGCTGGCTAGCGGAGTAGAACACCTGTTTAGGAGAGGTGCTGGCTAGCGGAGTAGAACACCTGATTAGGAGAGGTGCTGGCTAGCGGAGTAGAACACCTGATTAGGAGAGGTGCTGGCTAGCGGAGTAGAACACCTGTTTAGGAGAGGTGCTGGCTAGCGGAGTAGAACACCTGTTTAGGAGAGGTGCTGGCTAGCGGAGTAGAACACCTGTTTAGGCGAGGTGCTGGCTATTGGAGTAGAACACCTGTTTGGGAGAGGTGCTGGCTAGCGGAGTAGAACACCTGTTTAGGAGAGGTGCTGGCTAGCGGAGTAGAACACCTGTTTGGGAGAGGTGCTGGCTAGCGGAGTAGAACACCTGTTTAGGAGAGGTGCTGGCTAGCGGAGTAGAACACCTGTTTAGGAGAGGTGCTGGCTAGCGGAGTAGAACACTTGAAAAAGAAAAGGAAAGCCGCACACTCTAGGAGCTCAGATGTAATAACCTAATAACCAACGTTTCCACAGACAAGCTGTCTTCATCAGGGTATAATGACAAACACTGCCGGTCACTAGTTTATATAGTGTCAAAGGACACACACAGGTGTCTGTAATCATGGCCGGGTGTGGCTTGATATTATTGGTTAATTTACAGATATAAATAGAACATATAAAAAGCATGAATGGATAGTCACACACACCCCCCACACTACCCCCCACACAACCCCCCACACACCCCCCCACACCCCCACACAACCCCACACACACCCCCCACACACCCCCTACACACACCCCCACACACACACCCCACACACACCCCCACACTACCCCACACTACCCCCCCACACAAACCCCCCACACACCCCCCACACTACCCCCACACACCCCCCACACACACCCCCCCACACACCCCCACACCCCACAACACCCCCACACAACACCACACAACCCCCACACACAACCCCCCACACCACCCCCAACACACAACCCCCACACACAACCCCACACACTACCCCCCACACAACCCCACACACAACCTCACACACTACCCCCACACAACCCCCACACACTACCCCCCACACGACCCCACACACAACCCCCCAAACAACCCCCCAAACAACCCCCCACACTACCCCCTACACAACCCCACACACAACTCCCCACACAACCCCCCACAAAACCCCACACACTACCCCCCACACTACCCCCCCACACAAAAACCCCCACACACTACACCCCCCCCCACACAACCCCCCCTACACAACCCCCACACAACCCCCACACACTACCCCCCACACACTACCCCCCACACAACCCCACACACAACCCCACACACAACCCCACACACTACCCCCACACAACCCCCCACACAACCCCCCACACAACCCCCCACACAACCCCACACACAACCCCCACACAACCCACACTACCCCCAGACAAGCCCACACACAACCCCCACACAACCCCACACACAACCCCCCACATAACCCCCCACACCCCCCAGACAACCCCCACACACAACCCCCCACACAACCCCCCACACACAACCCCCTACACATACACTCCTTTCTCTCCCTCATTCTTTCCCATGCGCTTCACTGAACACTGATGAAGACAGACAACCGTGTCTTGGGACAGGAGAGGAACCCATCTCTCTCCCCTGTCTCCCAGGTACAGTCACACTGTCTGCTGGATGGGAAACCATCTCTCTCCCCTGTCTCCCAGGCACAGTCACACTGTCTGCTGGATGGGAAACCATCTCTCTCCCCTGTCTCCCAGGCACAGTCACACTGTCTGCTGGATGGGAAACCCATTTCTCTCCCCTGTCTCCCAGGCACAGTCACACTGTCTGCTGGATGGGAAAGCATTTCTCTCCCCTGTCTCCCAGGCACAGTCACACTGTCTGCTGGATGGGAAAGCATTTCTCTCCCCTGTCTCCCAGGCACAGTCACACTGTCTGCTGGATGGGAAACCATTTCTCTCCCCTGTCTCCCAGGCACGGTCACACTGTCTGCTGGATGGGAAACCATTTCTCTCCCCTGTCTCCCAGGCACGGTCACACTGTTTGCTGGTGGGGAACAGTGGCTAAAGGAGTGAGGACTGTACAGGGACACGGTCGATATACCGTCAGTGTTATTATGACATGGTCTATTATGACCTGGTCGACAAGTGGTCAATACTGCTCTGGTCCACTCTGACAGCTCTCATGCAGGTTATATAGGTGTCTGAAATCCCAGGGACTAGGTGATATCTCTCTCTAGAGAAAGAAAGAAAGAAAGAAAGAGTGGGAACAGAGAGAGAGAGAGCGAGAGAGAGGGAGAGGGAGAGATATAGATCTTTAGAGAGAGAGTGAGAGATGGAGGGAGATATAGCTCTTTAGAGAGAGAGAGTGAGAGATGGAGGGAGATATAGCTCTTTAGAGAGAGAGAGTGAGAGATGGAGGGAGATATAGCTCTTTAGAGAGAGAGAGAGTGAGAGATGGAGGGAGATATAGCTCTTTAGAGAGAGAGGTGAGAGATGGAGGGAGATATAGCTCTTAGAGAGAGAGTGAGAGATGGAGGGAGATATAGCTCTTTAAGAGAGAGAGAGTGAGAGATGGAGGGAGATATAGCTCTTTAGAGAGAGAGAGAGTGAGAGATGGAGGGAGATATAGCTCTTTAGAGAGAGAGAGAGTGAGAGATGGAGGGAGATATAGCTATTTAGAGAGAGAGAGTGAGAGATGGAGGGAGATATAGCTCTTTAGAGAGAGAGAGTGAGAGAAGGAGGGAGATATAGCTCTTTAGAGAGAGAGTGAGAGATGGAGGGAGATATAGCTCTTAGAGAGAGAGAGTGAGAGATGGAGGGAGATATAGCTCTTTAGAGAGAGAGAGAGTGAGAGATGGAGGGAGATATAGCTCTTTAGAGAGAGAGAGTGAGAGATGGAGGGAGATATAGCTCTTTAGAGAGAGAGAGTGAGAGATGGAGGGAGATATAGCTCTTTAGAGAGAGAGAGTGAGAGATGGAGGGAGATATAGCTCTTTAGAGAGAGAGAGTGAGAGAAGGAGGAGATATAGATCTTTAGAGAGAGAGGTGAGAGATGGAGGGAGATATAGCTCTTTAGAGAGAGAGAGTGAGAGATGGAGGGAGATATAGCTCTTTAGAGAGAGAGTGAGAGATGGAGGGAGATATAGATCTTTAGAGAGAGAGTGAGAGATGGAGGGAGATATAGATATTTAGAGAGAGAGAGTGAGAGACAGAGGGAGATATAGCTCTTTAGAGAGAGAGAGTGAGAGATGGAGGGAGATATAGCTCTTTAGAGAGAGAGAGTGAGAGAAGGAGGAGATATAGATCTTTAGAGAGAGAGAGTGAGAGATGGAGGAGATATAGCTCTTTAGAGAGAGAGATGGAGGAGATATAGCTCTAGAGAGAGAGTGAGAGATGGAGGGAGATATAGCTCTTTAGAGAGAGAGAGTGAGAGATGGAGGGAGATATAGCTCTTAGAGAGAGAGAGTGAGAGATGGAGGGAGATATATATCTTTAGAGAGAGAGAGTGAGAGATGGAGGGAGATATAGATCTTTAGAGAGAGAGTGAGAGATGGAGGGAGATATAGCTCTTTAGAGAGAGAGAGTGAGAGATGGAGGGAGATATAGCTCTTTAGAGAGAGAGAGTGAGAGATGGAGGGGGAGATATAGATCTTTAGAGAGAGATGAGAGATGGAGGGAGATATAGCTCTTTAGAGAGAGAGTGTGAGATGGAGGGAGATATAGCTCTTTAGGAGGAGAGAGAGTGAGAGATGGAGGGAGATATAGCTCTTTGGAGAGAGAGAGTGAGAGATGGAGGGAGATATAGCTCTTTAGAGAGAGAGAGTGAGAGATGGAGGAGATATAGCTCTTTAGAGAGAGAGTGAGAGATGGAGGAGATATAGCTCTTTAGAGAGAGAGTGAGAGATGGAGGGAGATATAGCTCTTTAGAGAGAGAGAGTGAGAGATGGAGGGAGATATAGATCTTTAGAGAGAGAGTGAGAATGGAGGGAGATATAGCTCTTTAGAGAGAGAGAGAGTGAGAGATGGAGGAGATATAGCTCTTTAGAGAGAGAGGAAAGATGGAGGGAGATATAGCTCTTTAGAGAGAGAGTGAGAGATGGAGGAGATATAGCTCTTTATAGAGAGAGAGTGAGAGATGGAAGAATATATAGCTCTTTAGAGAGAGAGAGTGAGAGATGGAGGGAGATATAGCTCTTTAGAGAGAGAGAGTGAGAGATGGAGGGAGATATAGATCTTTAGAGAGAGAGAGTGAGAGATGGAGGGAGATATAGCTCTTAGAGAGAGAGAGTGAGAGATGGAGGGAGATATAGATCTTTAGAGAGAGAGTGAGAGATGGAGGGAGATATAGCTCTTTAGAGAGAGAGAGTGAGAGACGGAGGGAGATATAGCTCTTTAGAGAGAGAGAGTGAGAGATGGAGGGAGATATAGCTCTTTAGAGAGAGAGAGAGTGAGAGATGGAGGGAGATATAGCTCTTTAGAGAGAGAGAGTGAGAAAAGGATGGAGATATATATCTTTAGAGAGAGAGAGTGAGAGATGGAGGGAGATATAGCTCTTAGAGAGAGAGAGTGAGAGATGGAGGGAGATATAGATCTTTAGAGAGAGAGAGTGAGAGATGGAGGGAGATATAGATCTTTAGAGAGAGAGTGAGAGATGGAGGGAGATATAGCTCTTTAGAGAGAGAGTGAGAGATGGAGGGAGATATATAGCTCTTTAGAGAGAGAGAGTGAGAGATGGAGGGAGATATAGCTCCTAGAGAGAGAGAGTGAGAGATGGAGGGAGATATAGCTCTTTAGAGAGAGAGAGTGAGTGAGAGATGGAGGGAGATATAGCTCTTTAGAGAGAGAGAGAGAGAGAGATGGAGGGAGATATAGCTCTTTAGAGAGAGAGTGAGAGATGGAGGGAGATATAGCTCTTTAGAGAGAGAGAGTGAGAGATGGAGGGAGATATAGCTCTTTAGAGAGAGAGTGAGAGATGGAGGGAGATATAGCTCTTTAGAGAGAGAGAGAGTGAGAGATGGAGGGAGATATAGCTCTTTAGAGAGAGAGAGTGAGAGATGGAGGGAGATATAGCTCTTTAGAGAGAGAGTGAGAGATGGAGCGAGATATAGCTCTTTAGAGAGAGAGAGTGAGAGATGGAGGGAGATATAGCTCTTTAGAGAGAGAGAGTGAGAGATGGAGGGAGATACAGCTCTTTAGAGAGAGAGAGTGAGAGAAGGAGGGAGATATAGATCTTTAGAGAGAGAGAGTGAGAGATGGAGGGAGATATAGCTCTTTAGAGAGAGAGAGAGAGGGAGGGAGATATAGCTCTTTAGAGAGAGAGTGAGAGATGGAGGGAGATATATAGCTCTTTAGAGAGAGAGAGTGAGAGATGGAGGGAGATATAGCTCCTAGAGAGAGAGAGTGAGAGATGGAGGGAGATATAGCTCTTTAGAGAGAGAGAGTGAGAGATGGAGGGAGATATAGATATTTAGAGAGAGAGATGGAGGGAGATATAGATCTTTAGAGAGAGAGTGAGAGATGGAGGGAGATATAGCTCTTTAGAGAGAGTGAGAGAATGGAGGGAGATATATAGCTCTTTAGAGAGAGAGACTGAGAGATGGAGGAGATATAGCTCCTAGAGAGAGAGAGTGAGAGATGGAGGGAGATATAGCTCTTTAGAGAGAGAGAGTGAGAGATGGAGGGAGATATAGATATTTAGAGAGAGAGATGGAGGGAGATATAGATCTTTAGAGAGAGAGTGAGAGATGGAGGGAGATATAGCTCTTTAGAGAGAGAGAGTGAGAGATGGAGGGAGATATAGCTCTTTAGAGAGAGAGAGTGATGGAGGGAGATATAGCTCTTTAGAGAGAGAGAGTGAGAGATGGAGGGAGATATAGCTCTTTAGAGAGAGAGAGAGTGAGAGATGGAGGGAGATATAGCTCTTTATAGAGAGAGAGTGAGAGATGGAGGGAGATATAGCTCTTTAGAGAGAGAGTGAGAGATGGAGGGAGATATAGCTCTTTAGAGAGAGAGAGTGAGAGATGGAGGGAGATATAGCTCTTTAGAGAGAGAGAGTGAGAGATGGAGGGAGATATAGCTCTTTAGAGAGAGAGTGAGAGATGGAGGGAGATATAGCTCTTTAGAGAGAGAGAGTGAGAGATGGAGGGGGAGATATAGCTCTTTAGAGAGAGAGAGAGTGAGAGATGGAGGGAGATATAGCTCTTTAGAGAGAGAGTGAGAGATGGAGGGAGATATAGATCTTTAGAGAGAGAGAGAGATGGAGGGAGATATAGCTCTTAGAGAGAGAGAGTGAGAGATGGAGGGAGATATAGATCTTTAGAGAGAGAGTGAGAGATGGAGGGAGATATAGCTCTTTAGAGAGAGAGAGTGAGAGACGGAGGGAGATATAGATCTTTAGAGAGAGAGAGTGAGAGATGGAGGGAGATATAGCTCTTTAGAGAGAGAGAGAGTGAGAGAAGGAGGGAGATATAGATATTTAGAGAGAGAGAGTGAGAGAATGGAGGGAGATATAGCTCTTAGAGAGAGAGTGAGAGATGGAGGGGAGATATAGATCTTTAGAGAGAGAGTGAGAGATGGAGGGAGATATAGATCTTTAGAGAGAGAGTGAGAGATGGAGGGGAGATATAGCTCTTAGAGAGAGAGAGTGAGAGATGGAGGAGATATATAGCTCTTTAGAGAGAGAGTGAGAGATGGAGGGAGATATAGCTCCTAGAGAGAGAGAGTGAGAGATGGAGGGGGAGATATAGCTCTTTGAGAGAGAGAGAGTGAGAGATGGAGGGGAGATATAGCTCTTGAGAGAGAGAGTGAGAGATGGAGGAGATATATATCTCTAGAGAGAGAGAGTGAGAGATGGAGGGAGATATAGATCTTTAGAGAGAGAGTGAGAGATGGAGGGGAGATATAGCCTTTGAGAGAGAGTGAGAGATGGAGGGAGATATAGCTCTTTAGAGAGAGAGAGAGTGAGAGATGGAGGGAGATATAGATCTTTAGAGAGAGTGAGAGATGGAGGGAGATATAGCTCTTTAGAGAGAGAGAGTGAGAGATGGAGGGAGATATAGCTCTTTGAGAGAGAGAGAGTGAGAGATGGAGGGAGATATAGCTCTTTAGAGAGAGAGAGAGTGAGAGATGGAGGGAGATATAGCTCTTTAGAGAGAGAGAGTGAGAGATGGAGGGAGATATAGCTCTTTAGAGAGAGAGTGAGAGATGGAGGAGATATAGCTCTTTAGAGAGAGAGTGAGAGATGGAGGGGAGATATAGCTCTTTAAGAGAGAGTGAGAGATGGAGGGAGATATAGATCTTTAGAGAGAGAGTGAGAGATGGAGGGAGATATAGCTCTTTAGAGAGAGAAGTGAGAGATGGAGGGAGATATAGCCTTTAGAGAGAGAGTGAGATGGAGGGAGATAAGCTCTTTAGAGAGAGAGAGTGAGAGATGGAGGGAGATATAGCTCTTTATAGAGAGAGAGAGAGATGGAAGAAATATAGCTCTTTAGAGAGAGGAAGTGAGAGAGAGGAGATATAGCTCTTTAGAGAGAGAGAGTGAGAGATGGAGGGAGATATAGATCTTTAGAGAGAGAGAGTGAGAGATGGAGGGAGATATAGCTCTTAGAGAGAGAGAGGAGATGGAGGGAGATATAGATCTTTTAGAGAGAGAGTGAGAGATGGAGGGAGATATAGCTCTTTGAGAGAGAGAGTGAGAGACGGAGGGAGATATAGCTCTTTAGAGAGAGAGAGTGAGAGATGGAGGGAGATATAGCTCTTTAGAGAGAGAGAGTGAGAGATGGAGGGAGATATAGCTCTTTAGAGAGAGAGGAGAAAGGATGAAGATATATTCTTTAGAGAGAGAGAGTGAGAGATGGAGGGAGATATAGCTCTTAGAGAGAGAGAGAGAGTGAGAGATGGAGGGAGATATAGATCTTTAGAGAGAGAGAGTGAGAGATGGAGGGATATAGATCTTTAGAGAGAGTGAGAGAGTGGAGGGAGATATAGCTCTTTAGAGAGAGTGAGAGATGGAGGAGATATATAGCTCTTTAGAGAGAGAGAGTGAGAGATGGAGGAGATATAGCTCCTAGAGAGAGAGAGTGAGAGATGGAGGAGATATAGCTCTTTAGAGAGAGAGGAGTGAGAGAGATGGAGGGAGATATAGCTCTTTGGAGAGAGAGAGATAGAGATGGAGGGAGATATAGCTCTTTAGAGAGAGAGAGGTGAGAGATGGAGGGAGATATAGCTCTTTAGAGAGAGAGTGAGAGATGGAGGAGATATAGCTCTTTGAAGAGAGTGAGAGATGGAGGGAGATATAGCTCTTTAGAGAGAGAGAGTGAGAGATGGAGGGAGATATAGCTCTTTAGAGAGAGAGAGTGAGATGGAGGGAGATATAGCTCTTTAGAGAGAGGTGAGAGATGGAGCGAGATATAGCTCTTTAAGAGAGAGAGAGTGAGAGATGGAGGGAGATATAGCTCTTTAGAGAGAGAGAGTGAGAGAGATGGAGGGAGATATGGCTCTTTAGAGAGAGAGAGTGAGAGAAGGAGGGAGATATAGATCTTTAGAGAGAGAGTGAGAGATGGAGGGAGATATAGCTCTTTAGAGAGAGAGTGAGAGATGGAGGGAGATATAGCTCTTTAGAGAGAGAGTGAGAGATGGAGGGAGATATATAGCTCTTTAGAGAGAGAGAGTGAGAGATGGAGGGAGATATAGCTCCTAGAGAGAGAGAGTGAGAGATGGAGGGAGATATAGCTCTTTAGAGAGAGAGAGTGAGAGATGGAGGGAGATATAGATATTTAGAGAGAGAGATGGAGGGAGATATAGATCTTTAGAGAGAGAGTGAGAGATGGAGGGAGATATAGCTCTTTAGAGAGAGAGTGAGAGATGGAGGGAGATATATAGCTCTTTAGAGAGAGAGACTGAGAGATGGAGGGAGATATAGCTCCTAGAGAGAGAGAGTGAGAGATGGAGGGAGATATAGCTCTTTAGAGAGAGAGAGAGTGAGAGATGGAGGGAGATATAGATATTTAAGAGAGAGAGTGGAGGGAGATATAGATATTTAGAGAGAGTGAGAGATGGAGGGAGATATAGCTCTTTAGAGAGAGAGAGTGAGAGATGGAGGGAGATATAGCTCTTTAGAGAGAGAGTGAGAGATGGAGGGAGATATAGCTCTTTAGAGAGAGAGAGTGAGAGAGATGGAGGGAGATATAGCTCTTTAGAGAGAGAGAGTGAGAGATGGAGGGAGATATAGCCTTCTAGATAGAGAGAGAGTGAGAGATGGAGGGAGATATAGCTCTTTAGAGAGAGAGTGAGAGATGGAGGGAGATATAGCTCTTTAGAGAGAGAGAGTGAAGATGGAGGGAGAGATATAGCTCTTTAGAGAGAGAGAGTGAGAAGATGGAGGGAGATATAGCTCTTTAGAGAGAGAGTGAGAGATGGAGGAGATATAGCTCTTTAGAGAGAGAGAGTGAGAGATGGAGGGAGATAAATAGCACTTTAGAGAGTAGAGAGAGTGAGAGATGGAGGGAACATATAGCCCTTAGAGAGAGAGAGTGAGAGAGGAGGAGATATAGATCTTTAGAGAGAGAGAGGAGAGATGGAGGGAGATATAGCTCTGAGAGAGAGAGTGAGAGATGGAGGGCAAGATATAGATCTTTAGAGAGAGAGAGTGAGAGATGGAGGGGAGATATAGCCTTAGAGAGAGAGAGTGAGAGAAGGGAGGAGAGTTAGATATAGGGAGCTTAGAGAGAGAGAGAGCTGAGAGGAAGGAGGGAGATATAGACTATTTAGAGAGAGAGAGTGGAGAGATGGAGGGAGATATAGGCTCTTAGAGAGAGAGAGAGTGAGAGATGGAGGGAGATATATCTTTGAGAGAGAGAGTGAGAGATGGAGGGAGATATAGATCTTTAGGAGAGAGAGTGAGAGATGGAGGGAGATATAGCTCTTTAGAGAGAGAGTGAGAGATGGAGGGAGATATATAGCTCTTTAGAGAGAGAGTGAGAGAGATGGAGGGAGATATAGCTCTAGAGAGAGAGAGTGAGAGATGGAGGGAGATATAGCTCTTTAGAGAGAGAGTGAGAGCTGGAGAGATATAGATACTTTAGAGAGAGGAGTGGAGGATGATAGATCTTTAGAGGAGAGAGAGTGAGAGATGGAGGGGAGATAGTAGCTCTTTAGAGAGAGAGTGAGAGATGGAGGGAGATATAGCTCTTTAGAGAGAGAGGAGAGATGGAGGGAGATATATATCTTTAGAGAGATGGGGAGATATAGCTCTTTGAGAGAGTGAGAGATGGATGGAGATATAGCTCTTAGAGAGAGAGGAGTGAGAGATGGAGGGAGAGTATAGCTCTTTAGAGAGAGAGAGAGAGAGAGATGGAGGGAGATATAGCTCTTAGGAGAGAGAGAGTGAGAGATGGAGGAGATAAGCTTTTTTAGAGAGAGTGAGAGAGGAGAGATGGAGGAGATATAGCTCTTAGGAGAGAGAGAGAGTGAGAGATGGAGGGAGATATAGCCTTAGAGAGAGAGAGTGAGAGATGGAGGGAGATATAGCTCTTTAGAGAGAGAGAGTGAGAGATGGAGGGAGATATAGCTCTTTAGAGAGAGAGAGAGTGACAGATGGAGGGAGATATAGAGCTCTTTAGAGAGAGAGAGAGTGAGAGATGGAGGGAGATATAGCTCTTAGAGAGAGAGGGTAGAGAGAATGGAGGGAGATATAGATCTTTAGAGAGAGAGAGTGAGAGATGGAGGGAGATATAGATCTTTAGAGAGAGAGAGGCGAGATGGAGGGAGATATAGTCTTAAGAGAGAGAGAGTGAGAGAGGAGGGAGATATAGCTCTTTAGAGAGAGAGAGTGAGAGATGGAGGGAGATATATATCTTTTTGAGAGAGAGAGTGAGAGATGGAGAGATATAGATCTTTAGAGAGAGAGAGTGAGAGATGGAGGGAGATATAGCTCTTAAGAGAGAGAGAGGAGTGAGAGACTGGAGGGAGATATAGCTCTTTAGAGAGAGAGAGTGAGAGATGGAGAGGGAGATATAGATCTTTAGAGAGAGAGAGTGAGAGATGGAGGGAGATATAGCTCTTTAGAGAGAGAGAAAGTGAGAGATGGAGGAGATATAGCTCTTTGAGAGAGAGAGAGTGAGAGGATGGAGGGAGATATAGCTCTTTAGAGAGAGAGAAGAGATGGAGGGAGATATAGCTCTTTAGAGAGAGAGTGAGAGATGGAGGAGATATAGCTCTTTAGAGAGAGAGAGAGTGAGAGATGGAGGAGATATAGCTCTTTAGAGAGAGAGAGTGAGAGATGGAGGGAGATATAGCTCTTTAGAGAGAGAGAGTGAGAGATGGAGGGAGATATAGCTCTTTAGAGAGAGAGAGGAGATGGAGGGAGATATAGCTCTTTGAGAGGGAGAGAGTGAGAGAGTGGAGGGAGATATAGCTCTTTAGAGAGAGAGAGTGAAGAGATGGAGAGAGATATAGCTCTTTAGAGAGAGAGTGAGAGATGGAGGGATATAGCTCTTTATAGAGAGAGAGTGAGAGATGGAGCGAGAGATAGCCTTTAGAGAGAGAGAGTGAGAGATGGAGGAGATATATAGCTCTTAGAGAGAGAGAGTGAGAGATGGAGGGAGATATAGCTCTTTAGAGAGAGAGAGTGAGAGAATGGGAGGGGGAGATATAGCTCTTTAGAGAGAGAGTAGAGATGGAAGATATAGACTCTTTAGAGAGAGAGTGAGAGATGGAGGGAGATATAGCTCTTTAGAGAGAGAGTGAGAGATGGAGAAAATAGCTCTAGAGAGAGAGAGTGAGAGATGGAGGGGAGATATAGCCTTTAGAGAGAGAGAGTGAGAGATGGAGGGATATATAGCTCTTTGAGAGAGAGAGTGAGAGATGGAGGGAGATAAGCTCTTTAGAGAGAGAGAGTGAGAAAGATAGTATAGATCTTTAGAGAGAGAGAGTGAGAGATGGAGGGAGATATAGCTCTTAGAGAGAGAGAGTGAGAGACTGGAGGGAGATAGGCTTCTTTAGAGAGAGAGAGTGAGAGATGGAGGGAGATATAGCTCTTTAGTGAGAGAGAGAGTGAGAGAATGGAGGGAGATATAGATCTTTAGAGAGAGGAGTGAGAGATGGAGGGAGATATGAGCTCTTAGAGAGAGAGTGAGAGATGGAGGGGAGATCATATAGCCTTTAGAGAGAGAGTGAGAGATGGAGGGAGATAAGCTCCTAGAGAGAGAGAGTGAGAAGATGGAGGAGATATAGCCTTTAGAGAGAGAGAGGAGAGATGGAGGGAGATATAGATATTTAGAGAGAGAGATGGAGGGAGATATAGATCTTTAGAGAGAGAGTGAGAGATGGAGGGAGATATAGCTCTTTAGAGAGAGAGAGTGATGGAGGGAGATATAGCTCTTTAGAGAGAGAGAGTGACAGATGGAGGGGAGATATAGCTCTTTAGAGAGAGAGAGAGATGAGATATGGAGGGGAGATATGTAGCTCTTTTGAGAGAGAGAGTGAGAGATGGAGGGGAGATATAGTCTCTTCAGAGAGAGAGTGAGAGACGGAGGGAGATATAGCTCTTTAGAGAGAGAGAGTGAGAGATGGAGGGGAGATATAGATGTAGAGAGAGAGTGAGAGATGGAGGGAGATATAGCTCTTTAGAGAGAGAGAGTGAGAGATGGAGGGAGATATAGCTCTTTAGAGAGAGAGAGTGAGAGAATGGAGGGAGATATAGCTCTTTAGGAGAGAGAGTGAGAGAATGGAGGGAGATACTCTAGCTCTTTAGAGAGAGAGAGTGAGAGATGGAGAGGAGATATAGATCTTTAGGAGAGAGAGAGGAGAGATGGAGGGAGATAAGCTCTTAGAGAGAGAGAGAGTGAGAGATGGAGGAGAATATAGCTCTTTAGAGAGAGAGAGTGAGAGGATGGAGGAGATAAGATCTTTAGGAGAGAGAGAGTGAGAGATGGAGTATAGCTCTTTAGAGAGAGAGAGTGAGAGGATGGAGGGAGATAGAGCTCTTTGAGAGAGAGAGTGAGATGGAAGGAGATATAGCTCTTTATAGAGAGAATGAATGGAGGGAGATATAGCCTCTAGAGAGAGAGAGAGTGAGAGATGGAGGGAGATATAGCTCTTAGAGAGAGAGAGGAGAGAGATGGAGGGAGATATAGCTCTTTAGAGAGAGAGAGTGAGAGAATGGAGGAGATAGTAGCTCTTTAGAGAGAGAGAGTGAGAGATGGAGGAGATAAGCTCTTTAGAGAGAGAGAGTGAGAGATGGAGGGAGGTATAGCTCTTTGAGAGAGAGAGAGTGAGAGATGGAGGGAGATATAGCTCTTTAGAGAGAGTGAGAGATGGAGGGAGATATAGCTCTTTAGAGAGAGAGGAGAGACGGAGGGAGATATAGCTCTTTAGAGAGAGAGTGAGAGATGGAGCGAGATATAGCTCTTTAGAGAGAGAGAGAGAGTGAGAGATGGAGGGAGATATAGCTCTTTAGAGAGAGAGTGAGAGATGGAGCGAGATATAGCTCTTTTAGAGAGAGAGAGTGAGAGATGGAGGGTATATATAGATCTTTAGAGAGAGAGAGAGATGGAGGAGATATAGCTCTTTAGAGAGAGAGAGTGAGAGAGATGGAGGGGAGATATAGCTCTTTAGAGAGAGAGAGTGAGAGATGGAGAGAGTATAGCTCTTTGCTAGAGAGAGAGAGAGATGGAGGGAGATATAGCTCTTTATAGAGAGAGAGTGAGAGATGGAAGAATATATGCTCTTAGAGAGAGAGAGAGTGAGAGATGGAGGGAGATATAGCTCTTAGAGAGAGAGAGAGTGAGAGATGGAGGATATATAGATCTTCGAAGAGAGAGAGAGTGAGAGATGGAGGGAGATATAGCTCTAGAGAGAGAGTGAGAGATGGAGGGAGATATAGATCTTTAGAGAGAGTGAGAGATGGAGGGAGAGATAGCTCTTTAGAGAGAGAGAGTGGAGAGACGGAGGGAGATATAGCTCTTTTAGAGAGAGAGAGAGAAGGAGGAGAGATATAGATCTTTAGAGAGAGAGTGAGAGATGGAGGGAGATATAGATCTTTAGAGAGAGAGTGAGAGATGGAGGGAGATATAGAAGCTCTTTATAGAGAGAGTGAGAGATGGAGGGGAGATATATAGCTCTTTAGAGAGAGAGAGTGAGAGATGGAGGGAGATATAGCTCCTAGAGAGAGAGAGTGAGAGATGGAGGGAGATATAGCTCTTAGGGAGAGAGAGAGTGAGAGATGGAGGGAGATATAGATATTTAGAGAGAGAGATGGAGGGAGATATAGATCTTTAGAGAGAGAGTGAGAGATGGAGGGAGATATAGCTCTTTAGAGAGAGAGAGTGATGGAGGGAGATATAGCTCTTTAGAGAGAGAGAGTGATAGATGGAGGGAGATATAGCTCTTTAGAGAGAGAGAGAGTGAGATATGGAGGGAGATATAGCTCTTTATAGAGAGAGAGTGAGAGATGGAGGGAGATAGCTCTTTAGAGAGAGAGTGAGAGATGGAGGGAGAAGTATAGCTCTTTAGAGAGAGAGTGAGAGATGGAGGGAGATATAGATCTTTAGAGAGAGATGAGAGATGAGGGAGATATAGCTCTTTAGAGAGAGAGTGAGAGATGGAGGGGAGATATAGCTCTTTAGAGAGAGAGAGTGAGAATGGAGGGAGATATAGCTCTTTAGAGAGAGAGAGTGAGAGATGGAGGGAGATATAGCTCTTTAGAGAGAGAGTGAGAGATGGAGGGAGATATAGCTCTTTATAGAGAGAGAGTGAGAGATGGAGGAATATATAGCTCTTTAGAGAGAGAGAGAGTGAGAGATGGAGGGAGATATAGCTCTTTAGAGAGAGAGAGTGAGAGATGGAGGGAGATATAGATCTTTAGAGAGAGAGAGAGAGATGGAGGGAGATATAGCTCTTAGAGAGAGAGAGTGAGAGATGGAGGGAGATATAGATCTTTAGAGAGAGAGTGAGAGATGGAGGGAGATATAGCTCTTTAGAGAGAGAGAGTGAGAGACGGATGGAGATATAGCTCTTTAGAGAGAGAGAGTGAGAGATGGAGGGAGATATAGCTCTTTAGAGAGAGAGAGAGTGAGAGATGGAGGGAGATATGGCTCTTTAGAGAGAGAGAGTGAGAGAAGGAGGGAGATATAGATCTTTAGAGGAGAAGGATGAGAGATGTAGGGAGATATAGCTCTTTAGAGAGAGAGAGTGAGAAGATGGAGGGAGATATATAGCTCTTTAGAGAGAGAGAGTGGAGAGATGGAGGGAGATATAGCTCCTAGAGAGAGAGAGATGAGAGATGGAGAGATATAGCTCTTTAGAGAGAGAGAGAGAGATGGAGGGAGATATAGATATTTAGAGAGAGATTGGAGAGATATAGATCTTTAGAGAGAGAGTGAGAGAGATGGAGGGAGATATAGCTCTTTAGAGAGAGAGAGTGAGAGATGGAGGGAGATATAGCTCTTTAGAGAGAGAGTGAGAGAGATGGAGGAGATATATCTCTTTAGAGAGAGTGAGAGATGGAGAGAGATATAGCTCTTTAGAGAGAGAGTGAGAGATGGAGGGAGGATATAGCTCTTAGAGAGAGAGAGTGAGAGATGGAGGAGAGATATAGCTCTTTGAGAGAGATAGAGATGGAGGGGAGATATAGCTCTTTAGAGAGATAGAGTGAGAAGATGGAGGGAGATATAGCTCTTTAGAGAGAGAGAGTGAGAGGATGGAGGGAGATATAGCTCTTTAGAGAGAGAGAGTGAGAGATGGAGGGAGACATAGCTCTTTAGAGAGAGAGAGTGAGAGATGGAGGGAGATATAGCTCTTTAGAGAGAGAGAGTGAGGGAGAGATGGAGGGGAGATATAGCTCTTTAGAGAGAGAGAGTGAGAGATGGAGGGAGATAGCTCTTTAGAGAGAGAGTGAGAGATGGAGGGAGATATAGCTCTTTTAGAGAGAGAGAGTGAGAGATGGAGGGAGATATAGCTCTTAGAGAGAGAGTGAGAGATGAGGAGAGTATAGATCTTTAGAGAGAGAGAGTGAGAGATGGAGGAGATATAGATCTTTAGAGAGAGAGAGTGAGAGATGGAGGGAGATATAGATCTTTAGAGAGAGAGAGTGAGAGATGGAGGGAGATATAGCTCTTAGAGAGAGAGAGAGTGAGAGATGGAGGGAGATATAGCTCTTTAGAGAGAGAGAGTGAGAGATGGAGGGAGATATAGATCTTTAGAGAGAGAGAGTGAGAGATGGAGGGAGATATAGCTCTTAGAGAGAGAGAGTGAGAGATGGAGGGAGATATAGATCTTTAGAGAGAGAGTGAGAGATGGAGGGAGATATATATCTTTAGAGAGAGAGAGTGAGAGATGGAGGGAGATATAGCTCTTTAGGAGAGAGAGTGAGAGATGGAGGGAGATATCAATCAATCAATCAATTTTATTTTTATATAGCCCTTCTTACATCAGCTAATATCTCGAAGTGCTGTACAGAAACCCAGCCTAAAACCCCAAACAGCTGGTAATGCAGGTGTAGAAGCACGGTGGCTAGGAAAACTCCCAGAAAGGCAAAACCTAGGAAGAAACCTAGAGAGGAACCAGGCTATGAGGGGTGGCCAGTCCTCTTCTGGCTGTGCCGGGTGGAGGTTATAACAGAACCATGCCAAGATGTTCAAAAATGTTCATAAGTGACAAGCATGGTCAAATAATAATCAGGAATAAATCTCAGTTGGCTTTTCATAGCCGATCATTAGAGTTTAAAACAGCAGGTCTGGGACAGGTAGGGGTTCCATAACCGCAGGCAGAACAGTTTAAACTGGAATAGCAGCAAGGCCAGGCGGACTGGGGACAGCAAGAGTCACCACGGCGGTAGTCCCGGCGTATGGTCCTGGGGCTCAGGTCTCTCAGTTGGCTTTTCATGCCGATCATTTAGAGTTGAAAACAGCAGGTCTGGGACAGGTAGGGGTTTCATAGCCGCAGGCAGAACAGTTGAAACTGGAATAGCAGCAAGGCCAGGCGGACTGGGGACAGCAAGGTGTCATCATGCCCGGTAGTCCTGACGTATGGTCCTAGGGCTCAGGTTCTCAGAGAGAAAGAGAACAGAGAATTAGAGAGAGCATACTTAAATTCACACAGGACACTGGATAAGACAGAGAAGTGACTCCAGGTATAACCAACTAACCCCAGCCCCCCGACACATAAACTACTGCAGCATAAATACTGGAGGCTGAGACAGGAGCGGTCCGAGACACTGTGGCCCCATCCGAAGAAACCCCGGACAGGGCCAAACAGGAAGGATATAACCCACCCACTCCGCCAAAGCACAGCCCCCGTCACCACTAGAGGGATATCCCCAACCACCAACTTACAATCCTGATATAAGGCCGAGAGTATAGCCCACAGAGGTCTCCACCTACAGCACAAACCAAGGGGGGCGCCAACCCAGACAGGAAGATCACGTCAGTAACTCAACCCACTCAAGTGACGCACCCCTCCCAGGGGCGGCATGAAAGAGCACCAGCAAGCCAGTGACTCAGCCCCCTGCAACAGGGTTAGAGGCAGAGAACCCCAGTGGAGAGGGGAACCGCCCGGCAGAGACAGCAAGGCTGTTCGTTGCTCCAGCCTTTCCGTTCACCTTCACACTCCTGGGCCAGACTACACTCAATCATATGACCCTACTGAAGAGATAAGTCTTCAGTAGAGACTTAAAGGTTGAGACCGAGTCTGACGTCTCTCCACATGGGTAGGCAGACTGTTCCATAAAAATGGAGATCTATAGGAGAAAGCCCTCCTCCCCGCTGTTTGCTTAGAAATTCTAGGGACAATTAGGAGGCCTCCCGTCTTGTGACCGTGGCGTTACGTGTTGGTATGTGCGGCAGGACCAACTCGGAAAGATAGGTAGGAGCAAGCCCATGTAGCGCTTTATAGGTTAACAGTAAAACCTTGAAATCAGCCCTTGCCTTAACAGGAAGCCAGTGTAGGGAAGCTAGCACTGGAGTAATATGATCAAATTTCTTGGTTCTGGTCAGGATTCTAGCAGCCGTATTTGCACTAACTGAAGTTTATTTAGTGCTTTATCCGTAGCCGGAAAATAGAGCATTGCAGTAGTCTAATCTAGAAGTAACAAATGCATGGATTAATTTTTCTGCATCATTTTTTGGACAGAAAATTTCTGATTTTTGCAATGTTTCGTAGATGGAAAAAAGCTGTCCTTGAAACAGTCTTGATATGTTCGTCAAAAGAGAGATCAGGGGTCAAGAGTAACGCCTAGGTCCTTCACAGTTTTATTTGAGACGACTTTACAACCATCAAGATGAATTGTCAGGATTTAACAGAAGATCTCTTTGTTTCTTGGGACCTAGTACAAGCATCTCTGTTTTGTCCGAGTTTAAAAGTAAAAAAGTTTTCAGCCATCCACTTCCTTATGTCTGAAACACAGGCTTCTAGCGAGGGCAATTTTAGGGGCTTCACCATGCTTCATTGAAATGTACAGCTGTGTGTCATCCGCATAGCAGTGAAAGTTAACATTATGTTTTCGAATAACATCCCCAAGAGGTAAAATATATAGTGAAAACAATAGTGGTCCTAAACGGAACCTTGAGGAACACCGAAATGTACAGTTGATTTGTCGGAGGACAGACCATTCACAGAGACAAACTGATATCTTTCCGACAGGTAGGATCTAAACCAGGCCAGAACTTGTCGTGTAGACCAATTTGGGTTTCCAGTCTCTCCAAAAGAATGTGGTGTATCGATGGTGTCAAAGGCAGCACTAAGGTCTAGTAGCACGAGGACAGATGCAGAGCCTCGGTCTGACGCCATTAAAAGGTCATTTACCACCTTCACAAGTGCAGTCTCAGTGCTATGATGGGGTCTAAAAACCAGACTGAAGCATTTCGTATACATTGTTTGTCTTCCAGAAAGGCAGTGAGTTGCTGCGCAACAGCTTTTTCTAAAATTTTTGAGAGGAATGGAAGATTCGATATAGGCCGATAGTTTTATATTTTCCAGGTCAAGGTTTGGCTTTTCAAGAGAGGCTTTATCACTGCCACTTTTAGTGAGTTTGGTAACACATCCGTGGATAGAGAGCTGTTTATTATGTTCAACATAGGAGGGCCAAGCACAGGAAGCAGCTCCTTCAGCAGTTTAGTAGGAATAGGATCCAGTATGCAGCTTGAAGGTTTAGAGGCCACGATTATTTTCATCATTGTGTCAAGAGATATATACCCCTAAAAACCAAGTGTCTCCCGATCCCAGGCCTCGCTCAGCGCAGATCCAGGACAGCTAAGCCCTGGAGGAATACGCAGATTCAAAGAGGAGTCCGTAATTTGCTTTCTAATGGTCAGGGTGATCTTTTCCCTCAAAGAAGTTCATGAATTTATCACTGCTGAAGTGAAACCATCCTCTCTGGGGGAATGCTGCTTTTTAGTTAGCTTTGCAACAGTATCAAAAAGAAATTTTGGATTGTTCTTATTTTCCTCGATTAATTTGGAAAAGTAGGATGATCGAGCAGCAGTGAGGCTGCCTTTCGGTACTGCACCGTACTGTCTCTTTCCGGAAGCTAGTCGGAAGACTTCCAGTTTGGTGTGGCGCCTTTTCTCGTTCCAATTTCCTGGAAGCTTGCTTCACAAAGCCCCGGGTGATTTTCTGTATCCAGGAGCTAGTTTCTTATGACAAATGTTTTTTCGTTTTTAGGGGTGCAAACTGCAACTGGGGTGTGCGCAGAGATTAAATTAAGAGTTCCTCAGTTAAGTGGTTAACTGATTTTTTTGTCCTCTGACGTCCTTGGGTAGGCAGAAGGAGTCTGGAAGGGCATCAATGAATTTTTGTGTTGTCTGAGAATTTATGCGACTTTTGATGCTCCTTGGTTGGGGTCTGAGCAGATTATTTGTTGCGATTGCAAACGTAATAAAATGGTGGTCCGATAGTCCAGGATTTTGTCGAAAACATTATCTATCAACATTTATTCCATGGGACAAAACT